>NW_025779649.1:0-50489 GCF_021130785.1 Homalodisca vitripennis | reverse complement strand
AATACGGACCTAACCTTTAAATTGTTTATTGGTATATTGGTTCTTTACTTTACTTACTATCTTACTTAATCTATGTTCATGCAATACGGACCTAACCTTTAAATTGTTTATCGGTATTATTGGTTCTTTACTTTATTTACTATCTTACTTAATCTATGTTCGTGCAATACGGGACCTAACCTTTAAATTGGTTATTGGTTCTTTACTTTACTTTACCATCTTACTTAACCTATGATCGTGAAATACGGACCTAATCTTTAAATTTAAGATTAGTGGTTTCTTTACTTTACTTACTATCTTACTTAATCTATGTTCGTGCAATACGGACCTAAACATTTAAATTGGTTATTGGTTATTTGGTATTATTGACTCTTTACTTTACTTACTATCTTATTTAAATCTATGTTCGTGTAACACGGACCTAACCCCTTAAATTTAGGAATTAGTGGTTCTTTACTTTACTTGCTATCTTTACTTAACCTATGTTCGAGTAGTAATACGGACTTAACCTTTACATTTGGTATTAGTGGTTCTTTATTTTACTTACTTTCTTACTTAATCTATGTTCGTGCGATACGGACCTAAACCTTTAAATTGGTTTTATTGGTATTATTGGTTCTTTACTTTACTTACTATCTTACTTAATCTATGTTCGTGCAATACGGACCTAACATTTAAATTGGTTATATTGGTTATTGGTTATTATAGACTCTTTACTTTACTTACTATCTTATTTAATCTATGTTCGTGTAACACGGACCTAACCCTTAAATTTAGGATTAGTGGTTCTTTACTTTACTTACGATTCTTACTTAACCTATGTTCGTGCAATACGGACCTAACAAATAGATTATTGTTTTGGGTCTATTATTATTTCTCTTACAATTTCTTACTTAATATTTGTATATATACGAGTTACTGACCAAACATTATATATTGTTTCTTACAGTGTTGATATTACTTTTGCTCATACTTTTTTACATAGCATACAGTGTGTTGCGATTTGAAGGTAGCTTTGATTTAGATGGAGATCTAGGTAGTTACACTTTTGTCTTTTCTTTAATTGATGATAGTAAATATCTTATTTAACGACGTTCATTTTTATTTCAAATTCTTAATTTTTTTCAAAGGCCAGTTGGGTAATGATGATTTACTAAATGCTTGAACGTTACCACCACCTTAAGGTGATAGCAATATATCTGAACCCAACTGACATACATAATCCATAAGAATAAAATTTAGACCCCTGGGATCGAATCCCCGCTTGATTGGGCTCATCTAGGGTATGCGATACGTGTCATTCTTAACAGTAAATAGTTGTGTTGAGAAAAGACACGTCACATTTTGGTGCCCGAACAGGGACGGATATTCGAACAGACTCGGACTGATTGTTTACATTACAGTGATCGTCACGTAAAAACAACCAATAAAAATTAAATATCTAGACTCATATTTCTATTTTAGTCCTACCGTATCTACATTTACACATTCATGTTTCCATTGAGCTTTCTCCGAATCTGGAGGCTCTTATGCCTTCTGTTTCATTCAAATATACTGCCTACTGGTCGTTCGAAAACTACTGACCCTAAGAGTGAGGATAATAAGTCACACTCACAGACTGGAACTTTAACTACAGATGTTGCTATTACTAGCCCTCTTAAAGACGCAAAATGTTTGCTACTACAACGACTAAAACGTCCTACTGCTCCATCCAGTCAAGTCCATTCCGGTACAATACCAAAAAGTATTGCCCCGTTACTACTGAATCATTAGCCTCAGGGAAACAAACCACGATGAGGGGAAGTTCCGAAAAAGTTGGATGGATTTATAATCTGAAGAAGCCTGAGTTGATTGAAGAAATGTCAAAATATGGGTTACCAATCGAAGGAAATAGTGAAGATCTTCGCTCTCGTTTTGTGACTTTCTTAAGGAGCCAAGGATTATAGTTTCGAACTCCATCTACATATATAAAGAATTTAGATAATACACTCTTAAGTGCTTGAAAATACTGAGGTTCAGGGTACTTTCAACTATTCATGCTACCCTCTACTCTTAATACCAGAATGGAAGATTCCTCCAAACTTGAACTTGCCAGTTTTCGAGAAATCTTGGGTCTTTCTCAGAGCGCTAGTGCAGAAACAGTAAAAAAGAGTTTTAGTTAATTTAAAAAATATGTCTTCATACCGAAACCAATCATATTCAGCAAGAACCTTTACAACCGGCAAGCCCAAAGTCCATATACACTTTTAAATCCTAATACGGCCGTTACTTATTTAGCTCCCCGCGATCCCTATATTTACCACTACAGTACCAATAGATAACGGAGTTCAAAGTAACGGAGTTGCGGGATATACTGCCCCCATATAGCGCTAAAAAATTCGGCCCATATATGGAATATTGCCAGGAAAATGGAATCTGCATTATGAAGGAAATGGAGATCCAGTATCTTTCTTAGAGCGACTTAACGAGTTAATGGAATGTTACGATATATCCAAGGAAGAAATCTTAAGAGCTCTTCCCGAAACTATTACGAGAAAAAGCCATGTTGTGGTTTAGAAACCATAGAGAATTTTGGGATAGTTTTGAGGATTTTCAGACTTCGTTTGAGATGCAATACTTACCCCCAGGTTACCGACGCAATCTTGAGGATGAAATTCGCCAGCGTACACAAGGAGAGGCTGAACCCATTTCGTAGCTTTATTGTGGCCATAATCACACTAATTCGACGAAGAGGAGGATATAAACTAGAGGGAAAACTCGATCGTATTTATTGCAATATGAGACCAGAATATAAACTAATTATGAGAAGAGGGAATGTAAAGTCTATACAGGATATGATTAAAGAAGCCGAATATTACGAAAGCTATGAAAGAGAGCGTCTTCTTTACAAACCTCCACCTAACCCTGCACAAACACTGGTCCCAGAAACTGCGTACTATTCCACCAAAAATAAGCAGGTAAGCATGGAAGGAATGATACATCGCCAGTACAACCCCACTCCCAGGATATGGACAGATAATGGAAACCGGGGACACCAACAATTAGGGCAGTCGGTTAGACCCAATTTGGTTCAAACGGTGCAATATTCACAAGCGGCTACTTTACAAAACGATCAGAAACAGTACAGCCTCGGCGAGGTAAAGTCAAATTCAGGTCCAGGACCTACAGTGAACCCTTCTACTAGGAATATCCGTAGAGAGGCTGTTCCAATTTGCTGGAACTACGAAGAAACTGAAACCACAGATTCAGTGAGTGTACTAAAACCTAAGAGACTCCGATGCTATAACTGCAAAACGGAAGGTATCAAAACAACGGATTGCCGATGTAATTCGGGAAACGCTTTGTGGATCCCAGACCAAGGAGGTCAGCTGAGATCCCGATATCATTTTCCAACACGACCTCCAACGGGAAAAACACTCCTGTGCCGAAGAATTAACACACTACTCAGGTAGTTTCGGTGTTTGGGAAGCTACATGATTGTCGACCGTATGTAACGGTTAACATTCTTGGAAAAACATTTGAGGCTTTGATTGATACTGGTGCTATGGTTAGCATAAATAGGCGAAGATTTAGTAGATCATTTAAAATATAATTCTATAAAACCCCAAAATACAAATATACTTTTGGAAATGGCCAATGGTTTTAAAACCTATGTAAAACACTCGTATTTGGTTAACTTGGAGGTTAACGAAGCCCATATTGAGGCAAAACTCTTGTATGTTCCAAACCTAACTTCGTCCTTAGTATTGGGGATGGATATAATAAACGAGTTAAATTTAGTTTATATAAACACACCGTCTTCAAAACGCAAAATGACGTCAATGATAGCAATATAAACTTAATCACAAATTTGAGGGCAGATGAACATAAACGGTTAGATTTCGTTATACATAAGGAATCAGACAAGGATTTTTCTGCTATAACTACAAATCAAAGAGACTGTCGATTTCCCTCTACTCAGCCTGAAACGTCCGAACTCACAGTATGCTTCCCCAAAGGTCGTCAGACTGTAGTGACGGCATGGGACCCAATGCTTGAAGCCCCCAAAGAAGCCATCTACAATAATTATGAGGGAAACGAATCCTCGATTACCTTTTCAAATCCGCATGATAGGGAAGTTTAAAAACGCAATATCTACCTGCAATAGAACCGAGTGTCTTTCAGGCCATGAAATGGATGAACTGAGGAAGGAAAGTGGTCCAACGCCAGACACATCGCATCAAGATGTTAACATCCAAAAAGAAGCCGCCGCCGGAGGATGACTTTGAGATGGTTAATGAATGCGATGTGACGTTGTCGAGAGCATCTTCTCCATGTCTTTCCATCATGGAAGATTCGGAATGGGTAGACAACGAACTAGCAATGGATTCCAGCACAAATTGCAATTACCACAATAAGAGACACTCTACAACCAATCCAACCACCACCACCGGAGAAAACTGAAGCCCCAGAAGAAATAAAGCACGTCATGGATTGCTCATTGAACGTCAGAAACGTGCAGGCTGCTTCAAACAAACAAAAAAGATATCGTCCAAAAAGGATTTCGGATATTCAATCCGGACGGCACTTTTGTCCGAATAGATGTGCGAAAGTTGCCACCTTGAATTACGCTGAATTGGTTATTCCATTAGCATATATTTAGCCACCAAGAAGGAAATGTTTTTATTTTTTTATAACCGAAGATTAATATTTTGTTTTATTTCGTTCAAGGCAACTAAACTTTCTGCAGTGAAGTGTGTCTCTTTAATCAATTTGAAAACAGTTTATTTTTTTTCTAGTTTTAACAAGATTATTATAAAAGGTTAGCCATTTTAAGTTTTCGTTTTCATGTTTTCATTTCAAATTTATTACTACATTTATATACATTTATCAACATATGGTGTTCTTTTGAGTGTTCTTTTTTATTGTTTTTATATCATGTTTATTATAATTTAGTACCGTACACAATTTTTGTTGTATTCAGAAGAAAAGAATGTTAATTTGTTTATATTTTTAATTAAATAATTCCTTTGTTTAATTTAGTTTTCTACATCTTACTAATATAGTTTTACATTTAAAAATAGAAAATTATTGAATTGAACTAAGAAAATGTTTAATTTTTGTTCGTTTTGTTCTCTTCCCGAAAGAAAGAGGGGGGTGTGAGGTACTAAAATGTACAGTGTATTTTTTTATTATCTTGGGTCGTCCATTCAAGATTTATTGTGGGATTAGTTTTCCCGTCAACAATGCTTAACGAGATCGATAAAACAAGTTCGCCTCAGCTATCGTGCCACGACATGTTCGCCGCTTGACGGGTTGCGGCATGAACGATAAGTCGCGCATGCGCTCCAACGCAAACTCGTCAGACGGACCGGCCAGCAGAGGAGCGAGAGGTCAGTCTACACAATCCTATCACGACGATAAGACGTACTGCGCACCGAGATCTTAACCTCACTCCTGCCGACTTTTTCGTGAGATACGGACGTATCGATTACTTCTTGCTATTGGTAATATATTACTTCAATTACTATACTTATCTTAATTAACCTTTCATTAATATTCTGTATCGTTTTTATATGTTGTGCCACACGAAATTTATTTATAACGTATTATTCTTGGTATTCTTTGCCTTTACTTACTTTCTTACTTAATCTATGTTCGTGAAATACGGACCTAACCTTTAAATTTAGGATTATTGGTTCTTTACGTTACTTACTTTCTTACTTAATCTATGTTCGTGAAATACGGACCTAACCTTTAAATTTAGGATTATTGGTTCTTTACGTTACTTACTTTCTTACTTAATCTATGTTCGTGAAATACGGACCTAACCTTTAAATTTAGGATTATTGGTTCTTTACTTTACTTACTATCTTACTTAATCTATGTTCGTGCAATACGGACCTAACCTTTAAATTGGTTATTGATATTATTGGCTCTTTACTTTACTTACTATCTTACTTAATCTATGTTCGTGCAATACGGACCTAACCTTTAAATTGTTTATCGGTATTATTGGTTCTTTACTTTACTTTACTATCTTACTTAATCTATGTTCGTGCGATACGGACCTAACCTTTAAACTGTTTATTGGTATTATTGGTTCTTTAATTTACTTACTCTTACTTAATCTATGTTCGTGAAATACGGACCTAACCTTTAAATTTAAGATTAGTGGTTCTTTACTTTACTTACTATCTTACTTAATCTATGTTCGTGTAATACGGACCTAACCTTTAAATTTGGTATTAGTGGTTCTTTACTTTACTTACTATCTTACTTAATCTATGTTCGTGCGATACGGACCTAACCTTTAAATTGTTTATTGGTATTATTGGTTCTTTACTTTACTTACTATCTTACTTAATCTATGTTCGTGCAATACGGACCTAACATTTAAATTGGTTATTGGTTATTGGTATTATAGACTCTTTACTTTACTTACTATCTTATTTAATCTATGTTCGTGTAACACGTACCTAACCCTTAAATTTAGGATTAGTGGTTCTTTACTTTACTTACGATCTTACTTAACCTATGTTCGTGCAATACGGACCTAACAAATAGATTATTGCTCTGGGTCTATTATTATTTCTCTTACAATTTTCTTACTTAATATTTGTATATACGATACTGACCAAACATTATATATTGTTCTTAGTGTTGATATTACTTTTGCTCATACTTTTTTACATAGCATACAGTGTGTTGCGATTTGAGGTAGCTTTGATTTAGATGGAGATCTAGGTAGTTACACTTTTGTCTTTTCTTTAATTGATGATAGTAAATATCTTATTTAACGACGTCATTTTATTTCAAATTCTTAATTTTTTTTCAAGGCCAGTTGGGTAATGATGATTTACTAAATGCTTGAACGTTACCACCCACCTTAGGTGATAGCAATATATCTGAACCCAACTGACATACATAATCCATAAGAATAAAATTTAGACCCCTGGATCGAATCCCCGCTTGATTGGGCTCATCTAGGGTATGCGATACGTGTCATTCTTAACAGTAAATAGTTGTGTTGAGAAAAGACACGTCACAACACTGATGAGCTTTTTGATTTTAACTTTACCAACCCAAAACTTTACTAACACCTCATGTCCATTTTTTAATGTTAGGAAAGTTAAAGTCAAAAATCTCATCAGTGTATCTTGTTACATTAACCTAAGTTGCAAACTCTAGCCATCTTTGAACGGCTGTCATTTTTGACTCGGTCATCCGTTTGAGGTCGGGTTTGCGGCTTTGTACTCTACTAATAAAGACCTTTAATTTGATATGCATATCAACCTATGCTTACATATAACATTTTCTTCTGACTCCTAGCGGGCCGCCCCCCTGAGGAAGTAGCCGATCACTGAATATGTGATAAAATAGATTTTTATGTCCAGTAACTTTGTGTAAGGTTTTGTTCTATTTTAAATATTTTGAAAAATATTCAACCGACCCGGGACTTTTTTGGACACCCTGTATATAATATTAATAATATATAAATATAGTAAACATAGACTCAATACATGTTGTAATATTGGAGGTTTTACGAACTACCTAGTAAGGGAAAGTATATCATTACGCTCTAGACGCATATTAAATATGGCATTGCTTAAATTGCAGTACTTCAGCTACAGTTTAAGAAAAGTCTGATGAGAAAATGTTACGATACCGGAGTCAAAGGGTGGAATGATTGCTCTATTCTATTGCGGAGGATGATAATGATGTTGAAATCAGTAGGGACCCCCTAAGTGCTGGTCTAATGTAAGAGTGTACTACCACAGCCCACTTTGGTTGGAGAGCCTGATGTAGAGGAATCCTCCACTTCTTCCAAGATGACTGAGATATAGTGACTGCTATTCCTCCTCACGGGACTCGCCAGGAGATTGTCCCTATCCCCTACCTTTCTATTCTGAATATCCTATCACTCACTCCGGATGCAATCGCCAAGGCCTTTTAGGACGAAATGCAATGAAAAGTTCTTGCCCTAGAAAAATAATAAATTTCTAGACCGCGTGTCACGTAAACACCTCTGAAGTTGCATGAAAATTTCAAGCATTCTTATATTCTTTACATATCCTGCCAATACACAGACAGACAGATGAAAAATGGCAATGTTGTCTCAAAAATATCAGAAGGAACAACTTGTAAGTTCTCTTAATAATTGGCTTAATTAACTCTCAGACAAATCCCAATGTGTCCACATACGATGTTGTTATTTCTATAGTTAATGAAGTTATGTGGAAGATTTTAAACTCAAAATTAGCTCTTTAGATATTGTACAGAAAACATAAAAATACATATACAAAGAATACGATAAGGATGGTGTTAGTTCTTATAGTGATAGAAAAGTAGATCAAGTTTAAGTTGCTTGCGGGAAATAATGCATTGCTAACGCTAAGCCACCACTTATATAAACGCCAAATTTGAAGCTTACAGGTAACTTAGTTATCGATATATCATGTGGACAATCGGACAGACAGACATAATATAATATTTGCTAGAATCCTGAGTGATGTTTTATCACTCAACAATTATCTGACGTATTGCTCAACAATTAGGTGTACCATAAATGAGCTTAAATCATTTATTCAAACCTATTCATTAATATTTCACTGCTTAAACAAAAGGTTTGTTCAGTTTTTAAGTTGGTAATATACAAATTTTTTCTATTTTGTAGTTAGACTTTATAGGTGCGTTTCCCTGTTTTCATTGTGCGTATTGGTTAAACCTTTCAACCGCTAGGTAATATGGTAAATCTATATCTTATCAATATTTATATTGCACGCAATAATTAGAATAGAATTAGCTATATATAATTTTGATATTTTGAATTTGAATTTTATTTTATTTGGCTGTAAAAAATCTTTCCTTACGCAGTAGGAAGATAAACTGATTACATAAAGGTGAGGTGGATGGCGTGCATAACTTGGTTAAACCTATGAATTTTTTATGATTTTACAAGAAACAATCCGTCCATCTAAAGTTATCTGAGACAATATGATTACCATAATGTAAGACTGTTCATTTGTTTGTTCAAATTTTTGCAGGAAATATTTTATATCTAAAGTATTTCTACTCATTAAAGTTTACTTCCAAGATAATGGACTGGGAAGACGTGAAGGGTCTGCACTTATTGATTTTATTTATTCGTACATAATAATGCATAATTTTCCTTAATAAACTATACATATTTTAACTATAAATTATATACATTATCTATTTATGTATTGAAACTAAATAAATAGCATACGATGATCCAAGTACTCGTAACATATGTTAATTTTAGCGTTTAAATAATAAACATAACTTTTTTTACTACAAGATTCCATACCAAAAATTGTATCATTAGTGTTTATACATAGAGATATTAAAAAAATTTCTAGAGTTGGTCAAATCTCACTGGTAGATTAAAAATATATCGATTTCCTACTCGAGAATATAGGATTGTGTGAAAATGTCATTACAAACCTCGATACTTAAAACTTATATTTTTTTGGTATTGGAGGATCTATTTTATTGTGTTGTTTGATCTCGGTTTTAACGTTAGTATAAATGTACTGTAATGGGAGGCTAGTGAGTGAACAATGAGCGAAAGACTAAACGTGGAACATCCTTACGGTTTGAAAACAAGGAATAGAAATAGCTCTAGGGTTAGCGAAGCCTAAATATCATTTCTGTCTAACCGTGTATTTATCTGTCTAAGAGCTACATATCTCTAAAGCAAACGTATGTGGTGCATTTTACTTCATGGGTTGATTCATGTAAGAATTTTAACATTTACATATAAACAAATGCATCCTAACTTAACCGCAAATACAACAACATTGTTTCATGAAGTTTCAGTAGAAATTTATTTATAGGGAAAGAAGAAAACACTAAAATACATCATTAAATGTTCAGAGTTGGGGACAAAATTTTATATCAGCGTAATAATGCGTTTTATTATTCTCACTTATTTATAATCAATTAATCTAACGTGGATATAGTTAACTCTTAATCCATACCTCTAGGGATATCAATGAAATTATTTCATTACGTCGGCAAGCATGAGCTTAATTCTCTTAATGAAAATTTGATCTGATTTCTTATAAGATTCATATTAAAAAAACGTAATGCAATATTTTTGTACAATAATCAGTCCCGTGTCTCTGAACTAGTCATTTTAACTGTTCTTCACCCAGAGCGTGCGAATTAATTTTGTACTAGTGTATGGAGCTTTTTTTTTTAGCTTTACCAGGAAATTGATGCCTATAAAAGCACCAAAAAATGTCTATTGGTTACAGAAATACCTAAAGCATGAGAAATAGTCCACAGTCACAACTATTGGCACTGCATGATCTAAAAGTAATATGTATTGTACGCTGAAATACTAATTAAAAAGTGTAATATTGGTGATTACAGTTAGTTCTAATAAATTCATGTTATTTATGAATGTATAAAGTACGCTAGAGGATAAACATTGTTTCGATATCGAAAAATAAATCCTAAACAAACATAAAATTGCATAACCAAAACTGCATTAAACAGAGGCGGCCATGGTTTAATACTAATCAAATAAGCACAACTATTGTGTGATATATAATCAAAGAATTTACTCTAAAAATATATAAAAACATTTTTTTTATCTAAGTAGACCTGTGCAATCACGTAATTCGCCAAGAGTTTAAATTAATATAGATCTTACAATATTAGTAAAAACTGAAAATCCATTTAAAGCTTTATTTTTTACTCTAATAAAAAAACCTTAATTATATACCTATCGTTAGAATATTCGTTGAGTTTGAAACGAAACTTCAGAGTTTTTGTTAAATTTTGCAACATTTAAGCAAATACAGTGTGAATAGTTTATAAGAAAACAAATTATACATTGATCAAGAAATCACAACTAAATGGGGCTTTACTAATAGGCCTCTTTGTATACAAATGTTTAAAGAATTTGTTATTAATCCTGCTTGAGCAGTTCTTAAAATGATTACATTGAGAAAACTACAAAAAATATCAATCCAAAATTGTTTTAAAATATGTTCACTTTAAGTTTTTTTTTAAAGTAACGGACATTACCCTAGTATACATCATAATAATTACGAAACACTCTGTAAGAATTTATCCAAATATTGCTATTTCGATGAACATTTAATATCTATTCAAAGGCTATAAACATTTTTAGAAGCTATAATAAATCAACTCCCTAAAAGTACTCACTATATTTTATATAACTAACATCAGGAAAAGATTACCTCTTTGGTACAACAATTTTATTTCTGTAATAAATTTTATATTTCAGTTTACAGTCGGGCTGAATCAGTCTAACTGGATTTAGTGTTTAATTTTATTTGAAAAAAAAAAACATTTACAAGGGAAATAAAAGTTTGGTTGTACTAAATATTTTTAGTACTTTAAAAATATTTGTATTTGTTTATAACAGTCAAAACAAATTTTTTTGAAATCAATTAAATAAACCGGCTCTATTTGAATTATAGAGTATTGCCAAGTTTTTTTTATTGTTGAGGAATAATCTTAAAATTTGGTATCTAAGTTGGACCATTTCATTACCAGCATATCATCTTCATCTGATTTGTTTCCTGATATCAAACCCTTCACTAAAGGGTCTAAAAATATCTGAAACAATGAGATGTCACTAAGTATCCGACCAAATAACCTGACCTTTAGATTTATGTTCTCTTTTATTATTTTATAGTAGTAGCTTGAAATGTGTGCACAAGGGCGTTGAATTATTTCAGTTTCAGTTCTGAGGTCCGACCTAGAGCTATGCCAAATAAATTTGATTTTTGCTGCTAAAATATTTGATACCTGAGCCTCACTCCATTGTCCGCTCATTTTGCCGTGATTCAATGTATATTATTGTATGAGGAGACTCCTGTGTAACAAATGAGATCAAAAGTAGAACATAATGGTATTAATTTAAAATTTTCCTTACCTTTATACTCAAATGTTTTCACTAATTTAAATGTTAAAATAAATACTAATAAATTTGGTGAAATACACTGATGATGTCGTATGGGAACATTTGTGTAACTACTTAGAGGATTTATGCCAATGGTCCTAAAAATTATGAAAGCACTAACTGTAAACACTTTTCTAAACATTTATCTATGTACAAAGAGGAAAATTGAGAAATGGTTTTTTCTATTTAAATAGTTCCGAGATCTATGAGTTAAAAGTTATGGTTACTACAATGCAATTGGCACACTTGCTGTAGCATGTATTTATGTCATTATAATAACCTGTAGAGATGACAGGACTCTCATTGCCACAGGTTGCGGCTCATCTGTTTAATACTGACTTCGATCACAAAAGTTCTTTCTGACTTGTTTTATTGTAGCACCAAAGTTTCTGCCAAGCCGTCATCATACAAACATCATCAGTCTTTAGTTGATACCCTTCATGATGTTTGTTATTTTTACATAACGTTATCCTTTTTTAGTACGTTCCACTTTGGCAATCTCAACTTCTTTGGGTATAATTTAAGTTTTAACGAGTCATATTATTGTAAAGGCTATCTAATTAGTAAATGACATTATAATACAAAAAACTGATTTAACTTAAACAGTAATAAATAATCCTAGTAAACTTCAGTTCATTTTTAAAAACAGATGAAAATATAAATAATTTTAAGTGTATTAACAAGTCAGACATTGAAGCACTTAAAATTAATTGTTATCAACAAATAAAAATGTAACTAATATAATTAAAAAACCATTAAAATATTATTAAGAAATTTAAATTTTAAAAGTTGATGTAAAGAACATTGATTGCAGTATTTTATTTACAATATGGGTTTTGATTTTAATAGTCAAATTAATTATGCCCAAGGCAAGGATCGTTCTGGTTCTTGCAGGCAACAGTGGGTACCCACGAGGGAGTCGCTGCATTTGCACCCCCTGGACTCTGACGTCACGCCTCGCGGTTGATTATTCAGCTCATGGACACGGTCAAACGCTTTTTTTATTTCTGTCAGTATATCCACATTACATCATGATAATGAACTGACCTAATAATAGGTTATAAATATTGCATGAAGTTTCATTTTTATCTAAGCTACATCGAGATCGATTGAAGGGCATGTACCACCATCGATTAGGCTATTTGACTTGAAATTAACATTTTTGAGTATGTTTCCTTAGGGTTGTGGTAAAATCCCTCTTCTCTAGGATTGCCTGTTTATCTAAGCGAGTATTGAAGGTTTATAGCAGGACAATCGATTATTTGACTTATAATCCCGTTAAATAGTATCAATTTCTTTTGCTATAAGTGCTTTAACAACTAAATGTAGAAGCCAATTTTAATCAGTAGATATTTAATTTGTCAAAACACACTTTGCTGCATGGTTCTAAGTGTATTGTGGTTATTGCCGTCAAATAAGGTGATATATATATAAGGCGTTAATCACCTTTAACGCCTTTTTTGCATAAGATCATTATGTAAAAAATTTAAAATACATTAAAAAAGTTTGGGTTTGAATAGAATTTAGTAGGTTGTGACATTTAAAATGGGTAGTAATAATAATTCAAGCTTGAATATATGAGTAGTTTACTATAATTGAAATTGGGGATTATTATATCTTTACTGGGTGTTAAAAAAAGGGTATCAAAAACTTCTGGGAATAATAGTACCCATCATATTATAGTACTAGTAAATGTCAACTACTTTGAACCTTTTATAATAATAACAACGTTAAAAGTTTTAACGAAATCTGTTAACGCATAAGCGAGGAAGACTACTTTAAAGGTACGCTTACACAAGCTGGGATCAACAAACAGCTGATGCTCTTCAACTGTGACATGTTTGTTGCTCCCGGCTTGAGCAAGCGTACATTTAAAGTGGTCGTGCTCGCTTATGCGTTGACGGATTTCGTTGAAAAATTATATTTTTACTTACCTCAATATTGGCTCCGGCAAAAATTCTGGCATTTATTGTTGTAGCTGTTGTAGTTACTAGCTATTACTAATGATTTTGTAACTCCATATAAATGCATGTTTTATAATTCAGATGAAAAACTGGTAACTGCACATGTACAGTTATACTTATTTAACTATATTTATATGACTAGTTTATATATATATATATATATATAAGTCAAAATGTAACTCTTATGTAAACTCTCTGAGGGAGTTTCTTTAGTTTAGTTTTAGACCACTAAGTTTTTTTACACTTCTATCGATAATTTTTTGGAAAAACTATATTTAAACAAGTTCATACAATGGCCTAACATGTATTTATACAATAAGTTTTAAATATTTATATCGCCTTGTAACATGTCAAAATTCAGAGAAATATACGTTTTATTAAACGGAATTACGATACTTATATTTAGAAAGGCAAATAAAATAAAATTTACGTTAATAAATACACTAAAACCAGTTTGCCAAACTAATATTTCTTTGTTTTGTAAATGTGCATGTCTTTAAGTATATAATCTGTACAAACTTCTCTGTCTTGGCAACCTTATATTCATCACATTAAAATTTATAAACTTCGTATTCCCTGATACATCAATTGGGTATTGTCTGGATAAGTGCACAAAAATGTATAAAAATATCTGACACCCATCAATCAGTTCTACTTAGTTTTGGTGCTACAACTACGCCACTCTGTAGAAAGTACTTACTCTCGCTATAACTTACTTTGATAGAGACCTTTACAGCTAAATGCATTTTCTTTTTTAGAATTCATCTTACGTATTCTTATAATCCTCTTCACTTATTACGTGTCCTTGTACGATTCTCGTAAAACATTCTCTACTTTACTTTCTCATAATCCAGCTTCGAGTTTACATCACTTACACCATACTGACTCGAATGCTTCTTCGAAAACTACATTGCTCTCCGATCTCTATTTCCTCTGGGATCTATTGGATAATGAGGAGGATCTCCCCATTGAGAAATCTTTATTGTATATACTTATATGAAAAACAGAACGTCATTACGGTTGCTTGATTTAATAGGCAGTGAAAAGCCCTTGAGCATCTATCTCAGCCTTTTATTGAAAACCGTTCTTGTCCATGAATTCCTGAATTTTTATTGGTGCAGAACCAACACTGAAAACACACTGTTTTAGATAAAAATCCTAAACTTAATCAGTGTTGAACTCGAGTCTACGAAAAGGCATTTCAGGTCTTTTCTATTATTTACCATTAAGTTCTATAATTTTAAATATTTAGAATTAAAATATTATAATTTTTTTCAAATTCTACAATTTTTTCTTTATTAATGTAAAATAATTACTTTTTATGTTCAGTTATTTTTACAGTAAATGTGATATTATTTTTATGTTATGATGTTTGTATGAAATAAATAGTGCTATATATGACACTATCGCTGCAGATTTATGTCATATAAATTGTGCTATGACACAAAAATAAGTGGGTTGACTATAAAGAAGGTTTCTATAAGTTTCATAATACTAAAAATATACTCATATATCATTCACGTCATTGGATAGTAAATAATTTCTTTCAGTTTGTGTTTTTTACACTGAGTGGATTTCATTTTGCGAAACTTGTCCATTGTGGATTCAGTCTTTCTCTATGTAATCAGATCTAAACCCTAGAGGTCCTTACCACCGTATTCACGTTACTCACCACCAAATGCTGCTGAGTAGCACCTTTCAGAACACAGTTCTTAGATGCGAACAAATAATCTGGAAGTAACGAGTCTAACCTTTAGAACCATGTGTTAGTGATTGGATGTTAGTTTCACCATTAGATAATAGTTTCCTATTATAATCAGTTTTAATTCCATTGAAAACCCAAGCCTTTCTAAAAGTAACGTGTAGATAAATTTTATAAATCTTTTTCATTACTGAAATTCTAAATTAATACGGTGGACGTAACCGATAAAACGTGGATCAAGAATTGATAAGCTTTTATTAGAGTAAACAATAACACTGCTATTTAGTTTGGTTGCCTCTCCGATGCAATGTTACGCCAAATCAAAGCCTTCCTCTCTCACATTTTACATTTTGTACATTCAATCGTACTCTATGGTGGTGTATAAATAGATTTATAAACGTGACTGAATTAGGAAGTCATTAATTAGATATTGCTTTTAATATTCCATTATTGTTTTATATATATTTATTTTTAGATAAATTACTTTTCGCGGTTTTCTAAATATTAATAATATTATTGTTGTTAATTATTAGTTTTAATCTATCATAGTCTTAACTACAACTTTAAGGCCTGTTAATTAGTTTTAAGAGATGTGAATGTGATGTTATTTTAAATTTATTGATATGTGTATAAATCATTAACCTCTGACGATTTAGGTATTTTGCACTTGATAGTTAAAATCAAATAAAACCGAAATATGTGTAGACAACATATGCTGCCAACTAAATGACATTGTGTAAATAAGGCTTGGTAAATATTTCAGATCATGCATGACTATTAGAAAGGTTAGGCACACGGTTATTTTATTATATTTATGGTTATCTATTTTTTAATGTTTATAATTTATATAATGTTTTTGTAAAATTTATTTTTTCAATGTTTTTTTAGATAAATTATTTAAAAAATTGTTACTTTTCTTGTCAAACAATGTTATTTTATACATTTCGTAACCTGCACCTCTTAACAAATAAGTTAAGGAAAAAAATTTCAATAATGAAAGTATTAAAAAATTACAAGTAAATAGTAAGAAAAATGAGGAATATACCAAAAAACAGTTTTCAAGTTGACTACTATTTACAAAATTACGTAAAATTGGTTCAATATAAACTTGAATTTTTCCATATAAACTTCATGTAAACTAAACTGGTGCGGCAAATATTATATGGGCACATTATGTATGTACAGTACATATATGTATATATATATATATATATATATATATATAAGCATTTATATATGTATATATATATATATCAACAATTATATATATATATTTATATATCTTCAATGAAAACAGAAAAGTTATACATAACAATTCTCTATACATAATAACAAGTAATAAGACATTTTCAAGAAATATAAAGTGTAAATATACTAAAAAAAATAATAAAATAAATATATATATATATATATGTTTATTCTTTATTGTTTTAGGAATACTTTAAATGCTTGTTTCATAAACAACTATAATAATCAGTATCTATAAATAAAATTTGAAAACAGAAAAGTTATACATAACAATTCTCTATATCTCGTATAAAATACGACATTTTCAAGAAATATAAAGTGTAGATATACTAAGAAAAATAATGGTAATATATGTATATACATATATATTATATGTAAATGTATGAATGTATGTAAACGTATATATATATATATATTATTAAAATTTTTTTAGTTTATTTACACTTTATATTTCTTGAAAATATCGTATTACTTGTTATAACGTATTAATATATATATATATATATATATATATATATATATATATATATATATATACATATATTTATACGTTTATTATGTATAGTTTTAGGAACAATTTAAAAGCTTTTTTATAAACAACTTGAATAACCAGTATCTATAAACAAAATTTGAAACGTGGGATTTCGCAGTTTCTTTTTGAAGCCGTTCAACCCTTGTATAGGCTGATATAGCAGGATATTTAGAATGAATAAGGTCTTGTTCTAGACAATAAAAATTTATAAATATTTTCCTTTCAGGATCTGGAGTAGCAATGCATGAGTTAGATTTCTTATGGAATGTTTTCTGACCCAGCAATGATTTATAAGGATGCAGATATTTAGGATGCTAGAAATGATCATCCATGACCTCATTAATGCCATATTACATATTACTGTTGTTGAACAGTTACAGATGATGTCTTCCCTTTCGAACACTCAAGCTAACCCTGTGTGAAGTTTTTTTTTATTTTTTTTTATTTTATTTTATTTTTTTAAGAAGAAAGAAGTGTAGAAAAATGTGATTGCAGAGACGCATTTTAATTTTAAATGCCACAGCTTATGTCTGGGATATTAGGAAGAATATGTTCTTTTCTTTGTCCTCTTCAGTAGGCCGTCCATTATGTTTTGAAGAAATGTGGATTAAAAGTGATAGAATATTGAGAAGTGATTTTAAAATAACGATCCTGCCAACAGACATATACCTTAAGAATTTTTCATTTCTGTCGGTGTCATAGGTGGGGCTCCTTTTACGTTCTTTTTATGGAGCATTATCACGATTGAGTTTTTTTAGGAATTAGGTTAGAAAAGAAGTAAAAGACATTTTAGTTGAAATTATTACAACTTCTTTACTTTATAATATACTTTTCACTATTCAAATGTAACTGACCTATTATATACTTTTTGTTTTGATTTCAGGAGGATTATTGCTGGACATATGAAGAAACCAATATGTTTAAAGAAAAATTCCAAACACAAGCGAATCAAATTTTAAGGTCACTTATATTAATATATGTGTTTGATTTTAGGAATTTTTTGGAGCCTCCTCTCTCATTGAGATTTCTTCTAGTCCCGCGTGAAAGGCTGGTGTGAGGATTGCTAGAATTCAAAAGTGAGTAAAAGTCAGTAATAAGGTACTGTAAGATTCATTATCAACACTTCTGAGTCTTTGGTTCATACCATTGCAATAAATAAATAAATGTATATACATATATGTGTTCTAAAACTGTTTTTTGAAACAAAAAATCTGTAAATATATCATCAAACAGAAGAGGTACAACTTTTTTAAATTAATTAAAAAATGAAAAACCACTACCTAATGTAAACTAGTGTTCCGTTTGTATACACAACAATATTTGTGAACACATAGCATTGTGTGGAACTTTTTCAGTACAGTAACTTGAACATGGAAATTCCCTCTCGTTTACCGACCACACAATAGTCTCCACTTACATTACCTTACTCCGGTAAATTTTCTGTACAGATTCCACTCGACCGGTCCAGTTTAGTGTCCTCGTCCTTTGATCTTTTGTTAACCAGGACTTCGACATTGTGGACGATTTTGGCTGAAATATATTGTGCACACATTGTAGAAAATACATTTAAGTCTAAGGACGTGTATTACAACTTCTTCCTAAAATAAATTTTTTACTTATATAAGGTAAGACAAAATGAGAAATGTTTTGATATATTTTTAATGACAGTATACTTAAAATAAATTATGAGGGCGAAAGATTTGTTCTCACATTTTGCCTTTCTTTTACGCTCACAGTTCTGTTAAATTACATAGTTTATATTTCCTGCAGATAAAGTTCATCAAAATACTTCTTGATAAAAAAATTTATTACATTTAAAACTAAAAGTATAATATTTTCATTAAACACGCACAAATATGTGTGTATACAGTCTTTTAATAATATTAATTTTTTGCTAAAATATTAATCAAATAATTCATGATTTATAATTTTTGCACAAAAAGTTTAGTAAAGCGTTATAACGCAAACATACATACGGATAGATGATCCTCTTCTTCAAGGAAGATGTTTTAAATTAAGAGGGCAAAGGTCAAAGGAAAGTCCGTCCGACCGTATGTTTGCCCGCCTCCCCGTCTACTATGCAATAACTCTCGATAGATCAATCATAAATTATTGAAACGTGGTACACCCTTTCCTCTTTTTCCAAGGATAAAGTCTATTGTTTTTAGGGTCAAAAGCTTCTTTCCGTCTCTCTGTTGTTAATTTGTGATATTACTTTTCCGTTACTTTAGGTTAGGTCATTATATGCTCTGTCCTTTGTTTGTTACATAGCTATGGTTAACCAATTATTACTGCTCTAACTACGTTTAGTTTGGATTCCATTAGAATATACAGTTGGGTTTGTGTTTAACTCAAGCCCATTAAAATCAACTGGCTTGAATTAGGCTTGAGTGGCCTACACATTTATGTGTAAAGTTTTTTGATTATTTTTATGCGTATGTACTGTTTTTGCGTTACCTAATATTAATTTTCATTATTTATATTTTACATGAGTTTGAAAAAAAACCTTGGATTTTGTCTACCACCTGAAGAAGAAGAAGAAAGTTATTATATGTCATCATCATTTATATTAAGAACAAATTTAAACCATAACGATGATAAAAGTGTCTAAGACATATCCATCCAAATCTATAAAGCCATATGAAATCTTTGCAATCAATGAATACTGACCATTCACTAATTGGTTCATTCATATATCAAGTACAGTAACAAGTAAAGTTGTGTTGAGTTTGATTCTACAAGTCCATAACTATAACATGAAATGAGGGATAACTGATTTTTCGTCAAAATTTCGTCATAAGATGCTTCTAAACAATTAATATGGGATGAAATATAATCTTCGAGCAAGCAGTTGAAGATCTGACAGTAATAAGATAATATTTTGATGATATTTTTACATTAGAGTAAATTGTAAAATTTATTAAATGAGATTTTTATACCTTAAGATATTTCACTTTTTTACGAAATGTACAAACTTTTGGACGTATCTTGATACACTTCACCTTTACGAGTAAGAACATTCCGAGCCCAAGTAAATTGCCTCTTATTTAACCCAGAACAGAAAACTGCTTTAACGACCGTGGCTAATGACTCAAACACTCATTGCGTAATATCAAGGATATCATTTGGTATACTGAAAGTAAGAGAGAAATGTAAAATAAATTTAACGAATAGTAGAATTACACTTTTTACGGAGAAATTCTTAATAAGACGTGGAAACGTTACAACAATGAACCTTTAATTACGGTAAAAGTTTATTTTGTTGCACAATCAAGAAAAAAAAAGTATTGTTAAATTTCAATGAATAATTGTTCAGTTAATGATATATATTTCAATTGGCCTTAATGTTAACAATGATGAACAAGGTAACAAGGAGAAAATTGCAAATATAAATGAATTTTTAAACAAACTGAGTGCAATCATTTCAACATCGGACTTCGTTCATTGAGTAAAAAGAACCAGGGATGAACTTCAATGTTAACTTGTTATCATACTATTCATAGAATAAAACTAAAAATAATAAAATTGTAAAATCAGTGTTAAATATAGGTCTCAAGATTTGTTTTCAGGGCACTCGTGTATTGTAGTATCATTCCCAGCCTGCCGAAACTTATTATTTGAACACTTCTATCAAACCGAAATTAAAACGTAAATGCACCATGTCTCCAGATATCTAGAGAAAAGTAAATGAATTATTACCTCTTTGTTTTAAATTAATACAGTCAATAATATCGTTGCTCTTGCACAATCCTTCTGATGTAGCAGTTTGTGCTTTCTTACTTGATGTCTCGGCTTAAAGCTAACTCGGTTGCGGTTGTTTTAGGCGGGTTCGTGGTTCTTTTTGGTCAAAATTATCACTATTTTCTGGTATTAAACAGTGATGTAACCATCCTTACTTCGAGAATTTAATATTTACAATAATTCGGGAAGTATTTTTATTATGAGAATTATTTGAATATTTGCGCTCATTTAAAAATTTGTATCAGATAGATTATGCTTTTAAAGACTGATTGGTATTAAAGTCAGTCAGTGATTCATTCCAGACAAGTGCCAGTACAAATTTTTAGACGGAGTGTTACAATAAATGTTGATTGTCAACTCTGATGGCTGACATTTATTTATATGTATATAACACATTGTAGTTTTGCTAAATTTTTTTTTAAAATAATAAAGTGATTTAAATATTAATATTACTGTTATTTAGAAACGCAAGCAATATTTGAAAGCTTTTTTTGTTATGATAAAGCAATTACAAACTAAATTATTACATTAGGCATTAAGGAAATTGTAAAGAAATGTCGACCTTCTTTCTTTGTGTTACAGGATACGTGGATACATGGATCACCAGCTGGGAGTCAGCATCACGATGATCTCAACACTTGTAGTTTTGGGAAACACGCAGTTACAAGGTAATCTGAAATACTTTATTAGTTACGGTTTTAGTTACCGTATTAAAGATAAGACTTTCCTTGACGTTTTTATGGTATTCTAAATCAACCAAATCCATTTCCAAAATATTGTTTTTGAATAAAACTGGATTTAGAGTAGCGAAATACATCCTTTAATTAACCTTCGTCGAAAGAGCTTTATTACTCCCTGGACTTTTTTATTTACCGTAAAATTTTTCAATAATAATGAAAATCCGTTAACCGGGGTTAAGATAAACGTCTAGGTATGATGAGAAATGTATGTAGACTGCTATTCCGCACAAAGAACTATTTCAATATGTTTTATCGATTTTACTTATTGTACCCCAAGGAGTACCTAAAAATTAAGCAATGGTGCGTTCGATGGGGCACACGATAGTCTAAGGTATTTATGAAAGCATGGGAGCAAATTTAACAAACCGCCAAGATATGGAAAACAATAAAAATTAAATTATGAAATGAATAGCGCACGATGTGCTTCACGAATTCCCGTTGTGTACCTCCTGATCTGGTAAACGACAGAAATTGTTATGACAAAAAATATGGCACACGTCATCGTGAACTTGTTAAGCCGGGGAACTCCCAACAACTAAGGTGGATCATTGACTACGTCAACATGTACTACTACTACCGACCACACAAAGAGAGAGTAGAGAGTACGACAAAGCGAGGTGAGAGTAGACAGTAAGCCACACATATTGCGTGATTTCTCTTACCAGTGAAAGAGAAGGACAGATATGAGAAGATATATGTCACCTGCTGTCTTTGCGTGGCTAGTTAGTTATTTAAGGGAGTACACGCTAACTACATATTGTTATAAGAACAAAGTTTATAAACATCGTACACCGCGATCAGTCTTAGTCATTAAGGAAAAAATAATGACAAAGGCTGATTTAAAAAGATAGACTTGAAATATTTGTGATTAACGTTACATAACTTTGAAAATCTCCTTTAAGAACGGGTACCTTTTCATACTTTAGGTAGAAAAATCATTCAAGGTTAATCATCAAAAAGATTTGCACATCACATCTAAAAACATTTTACATAGCTTATAAATGTATTGTAATGGATATTTCTTGAGATACAATAACCTTTCATTGATCGATTGATCTATTCATTTAGTGACTTAATTGATATAAATTTATGTTTAGATATGTGATTATCCACGAAATACGAACAATTTCAGTTTATTTAAGTAAACAATCAAAGGCTGACAAAAAATTTTAATTAACGTAATTTGAAATAAATATTGAGTCCTATACGTTTAATAACACTATTGTTTTTGGAGTTACAGCAAGAAATATACCTACAAAGGTAAAATTAAGCTAAAAATAAACGAAAATAAATTATTGAGTTAAACATTTTATTCTTTATTCTTTTATTCCTAGTTTTAATTTTTTCTGTAGCTAATGGATCCATGAAAAGTCGGCTGCTTTTCTCGGTCTACATCAATGATGTTTGCTCATAGATACATGGTGGACAGCTTGTCCAGTATGCAAATGATATTACTCTTTTACTCAAGAACTTTTTACAGAGTAAACTCGAAATCGTGACATTCAATGAGCTCACTTGTGAAATCTAGCACTTTTCTAACCTCATACTAAAAGAATCCTACAATATTCACTTTTATTACATTTTCTCAATGGCAAAAATATCTACATATCAGTCCAGTAGTCATGTTAGATGATGAGAAGATTTTTGAAGTCAACACGACTAATTTCCGCGATATACACTTCGATAAACTGTTTAAATTGGATCGTTAAGTCGAAAAAGTGTGTGCTAGCCTTTCTCATTTTGTAAAGGAATATTCACAATGTTTCGCAATTTCGGCACTGTTTACAGCATACTACGGAATTATACCTTCACATCTTTCATATGGTGTTATCTTCTAGTGAGGGTATTCAAACACATACGTTTTGGGAATTTTCAACCATAAAAACAAAAAAACTGTCAGAATAATTAACCAAATAGTACTGAAGAGAGTCGTACAAAGCCAACTTTCAAAACTCTCAGTCTGTTAACACATCCGTGCCTGTATATGTGGTAAACACATCTTCAAGACAAATTTAGATCACGTGGGAGTTACAGATCACACCTAAGGCACACACTGGAAGACCACATGATTGACACACACCGAAGCTGGAGGTGAAAAATTGTGCAATGAATGAGAACTGGTTCGACAATAAATTTAGGTACAATTTTTTCCGTCTAAATGAGGTACTGGAAGGAATGGATGCAAACATTTTAGTTGTATTCAATTAAATGAACTATTTCAATACAATGATAATATCACAATTTTGAAATAAAAAAAAATGTCAACTCATATGTATCACCAACTCAGTAAATAGCGAAATATGCAGTAAACTGATTTGTTTGTCATCTTGTTGACTGCAAATTTGAAGAGTTTCGTGATACCCCATGTTGCAGTGGCTCCCATCGTTGGCTCAGGATGTAACGACTCCACACCAGCGTTCGAGTGTGAAGGAGATCATATCTGTGTTGGCCTGCACTCCTTGTGTAACGGCATCCCGGACTGTCCAAGTGGTCAGGACGAGACTGTCCAGCAATGTGGTGAGTTTAAAGTCTAATTTCTACGTGTCAATCTGTTATAAAATACATAATAATTATAAGGTATTTTTGTAACTATAATATAACTATCACATACCCCCATATTTTCCCGACTTCTATGTCACATTCCGTGTATTTTTTAATAGCTCCTACAATTTCAGTAAGACGGTAACTATTTCAAATCAATGTATAGGAACTCCAAAATCGAAGTTCGTAGCTTTCTCATCGAAAATATTGTGATGTAATAAGATAGGGTACTATGATATTTTTTAAGTGTAATTAGTCACATATCATGCATCAAGTACCTAATTTAACCAAATGAGGAGTTCACAAATGTATTTCTTGATGTCATGTAAATTTTAAAGCCACTATTAGGTTTATTTTATCTTCAAATTATGTAACAATCAACAGTTATATTGGGAATTAATATCACATATTAAAATGCATAAATATCACATATGGTACTGCAGTAAAACTAAAAATAAGAACGCAGGGCAGGTTGGATATTGTTAAAGCCGGATATAGAAATGTGATATGAAGCAATTTAAAGCAAATTCACAACCGATGTCGTCGTCCACTTTTTGAAATTCTACGTAACTACCAAAACGTTGAATACTGCTCCAAAACAGTTTCCTGTAAAATTTTTTAAATTTATTTAAATAAAAAGAGCATTTCATTACATTGTAATACCTGATCTCTCCTATCTCGCTTTCCTGCAGAATTGGCCAAAGGGTAGGAGAAATGAATCGAGCCTGCCCATGAGGCATTCCTAGTTCGCAAATATAACGTAACAAAACGTGTTTAGTCTTTGTCATGAGGCCGGATATTGAAGGTATCGATTATCACAGGACCGGATACGACAGTTTTTACTGTACGGCTGTCTTTTTTTATATATAACTCTCAGGCATGCCAAGATATTACCATCAACTGTGAAGTGCAGTATATGTGCGACTAAGCAATAAGTTTTCTAATAGATTGTTATGTGCTTTGGTAGGTTGTTTAGCGAATGAATTCAGTTGTGGCAACAGTTGTGTGGCCCTGGTCAAACGCTGCGACAGGCATCTGGACTGCTTTCATGGCGAGGATGAAGAGGATTGTAGTAAGTTTTTGGAGCCTTCTCCCTTTTAAATGTTTAGTATAAGTTATGCATTGCTTAATATATTACTAAAATATATGTAATAGTATTTGTATATCGGTAAAAAATAGTTTAGTACTAAAATCGTATTTGCATGCACTCAACTTATTCGTGTAAAATGTTTTCAACTTGTTTAAAACATCACATTTTAGCATTAAACGTCTTACTGAGTAACGAATAAAATTTTTTTAAGTGGTAAAGTTTTAAATTTTTTCAATTAATGGTTAAAATATCGCAAATGGTTTCTGTTTCTTTTGAGCACTAAAATTGTTGGTTTATGAGATTTCTTTCCATGTTTATTGTGATTATTTTTTACTAAAAGAAAATATTGAGAAATTCATCGTTCTAGTCTATCTCCACACTAAGCTTTCATTTGAAGGAAATTTTAGTATTTCTATCTATACTGTGGAAATACAACACATGCGCTAACCACGAGACAACAAACGGTATAATCTTGGCTTGCAATGTGGTGACAACAACAGGCTCACTCATTTCACTTCACGTGTTGCTATGACAGCGGGATTACTTCTCATTGTATATTGTATTCCCTGAGGTTGGAGTTAGTTTGCTGTTTTTATGCGCAAATTGCATTATGCACGAGCAACTGCTATTGAATAAATGCTAAAAGATAATATTGTGTAAAATTAAAAT
The DNA here is from genome assembly GCF_021130785.1 of Homalodisca vitripennis. Taxonomy (NCBI): domain Eukaryota; kingdom Metazoa; phylum Arthropoda; class Insecta; order Hemiptera; family Cicadellidae; genus Homalodisca; species Homalodisca vitripennis. Next base: position 24,318 of record NW_025779649.1, on the reverse strand, counting down.
AATGAAATGATGGTTGTAGATTGAAAACATTCTAAACAATGGTGTTTAATGAATTTATCGCTTTTGAGAGATTTTAAGTGAACCAACATAAGCGCCTTTGGTTAAAGGAAGATGGTTATTGAAGGATTACATTAATATAGGAAAAAAGGAGTTAGTAAAGCTTCTTTTAACTCTTTACTGGATAAATGATATCTTACTAATTTAATTAGTTGTCTCTAATCTATTTCTGAATTTTACAACATTTTCCTCATATCTGACCTGCTGTTTTTCTCTATGCTTTGTAACACTACGGTCATATTTGAATATGCAAACCCTTCCCTAGAAGCAAACTTTTAAACTAGCGCTTTCGAGGTTTCTGTTTAGCCTTTTATGAAATATACACCGCAGCTACATCATATATAAAGATTGAATGCAATGGGTAGACATTTACTAGGCTATCCTTATTTCAGTTAACTTCAAAAATCAATTGCTTAAAGAATTGATAACAATTGTTTGAACAAGTTAAAACGGACATAATGACACTCATCATGTCACTTGTAATATTGATAGAATACTGGTTCGATAACGTAAAGGAACACTATGCACTTATCTATTGTCGTCCAAACATCAACTTACATACGGTGAAGTCCATGCAACAGTCTATATTCCATAATATGTTTAGAAGTACACATGTTCTGATAAAATGATCTAGGAAATCTAAACTAACTGGTTCTACGGACCGATTTGGATAGCGTATGTGGCTTCAGTATTTGTGTATGGCCTGTATACTGTTTATTAAAATCAATCTGTGTTTATTTCTCACATAATGTATCTGTATCGAGCAAGCAAAAATATGATGTAGAATATGTTATTTATCCTACAGGCAATATTGTGTTTCAGATACATATAAATGTCCACCGACACACTTCAACTGCAACAACCACTTCTGTGTGCCACTTCACTCTGTCTGCGACTTTATCGACCACTGTGGTGACGGCTCTGACGAAATCAATTGCCGTTAGTAAAATAATAATTATTGCCTTACATACAGTGTTAGCTAAAAGTATAGATACACTACGTGTAGTTGTTGATGGATAGAGATTGAGGGATGGATCTCGGGACACCTTTCTAGGAAATAGAATAGGTCATATATGGTATCTATATATATATTATATATATATATATATATATATATATACATATAAGTAGATATGAATATGCCGATTCTAGACCACTTTTGGGACAGTCAGAAAATCAATGTAAAATACTGTCCATTGAACCATAAACGAATCTATAAATCATGAACTAAAAAATAAACGAATCTATAGCTGTTTGCTTCTACTTTCTAGAGCTGTCAAATCAATCTATTTGAAATGTCTGCTACGACGAAAAATCTTCTACTCTACAAAATTGATAGTAACACAGTCTTTATCTTTAATAGTCTTCTTTCCAGTAACAATCAAGTGTAATTTATCATTTTTATTCAATTCTTTAATCTTTTTTTTCATCCAAAACAGTCAAAAATCTGTTCGGTAAGTGTACTTTATAATCTTCCAACTCGGCAATTATTGTAAACCCGAATTTATCTTTCATTTTCTTTCTCCAGATTCAAAATTTTGTATTTCTTATTTTCTTCTAATTCATTCAACTTCTTATATACTTTAAATCTTAGCTCACCAACTTCATTTAATTCCTTTAGTAGCTCCATTTACATAAGAAAAAATTTGAGTGTGTCAAGTTTCACTATTTAGTAAAATATCTTTTTATTAAGGAAAAGTTATCAACTTTTGAGCTTAGGGTTGGCGGTGGTTTGAGATAATTCAGTAGATTTTCAGGATTTTTCAAAAAAAACTCTAATACTAGTGTGTAGGGACCTTAAAAAACCTTGATTATCTGCTGAATTGTCTCAAATTGTTGCCGACTTTGGGCTTAGGAGTTGATAACTTTTCCTTAATAAAAAGATATTTTACTAAATAGTGAAACTTGACACACTCAAATTTTCCCTATTTAAATGGAGAGGAAAAAGGTATCATGTCCATACTGCAAAAAGATGTTTTTGAACATCATTACACCAGGCATTATAATTCAAAGAATCATCTGAAAAATAAAGATATTTATGAAAAAGAATTAAATTATTTGAGGAATTGGGCTAAAGAGAATCAAATCGATGGTCACGAAAAGATGTACAATATAGAAAAATTGCGTGAAATAAAAAGCTTTAAGGAAGATAAAAAAGATCTCAATCTATTTAATGATGAAAAAATTCAATCAATCGCTGAAAAATTGTCCATAGAAACAAACGATAAAACTAAGTCTGAAATGATCGAAGAAATTGATAAAACTCTTAACGAAAAACCTGAAGATATCATAGATGTAGAAGTTTTATCTTCAATACACGGTCTTTTCAAGCAATACATTTTAACAAACTTGAACGACAATTCCATGTCAATTTACAAATATCTATCAATTATGAGGCCAGAAATTAAAAGTTTAATAGAAAGATTTCAAGAGAATGTTAAAAATATGAAGGGTTATCTCTCGTTGGAATGTGAATATGAAAGAACTTTAGTGAACGGTGAAACACAAACGTGTCCAATGTACTTTACTATAAAAGCAGATGAAATCTTCCATGTAAATGATTTTATCACCAAACAATTTAATAAATTAACACATCGTGAACAAACAAATCATCCAAATAAGGGTTCTGGATGGACATTTAAAAGCTGCAAACAACTAGTTTTGAGCATTAATAAACACGAAATGATGAACGCAGGATCATATATCGATTTACCAAAGATAATCAAAGATAGGAAGGCTTGTGTGAATATCAAAAATAAAGATGATTTCTGTTTTATTTATTCTATCCGATGTGCTATTGAAAAACCAGAAACTCATGTAGACAGAGCAAAACAATATGAAAAATTTGTAAATGACGAGATATTTTCAGGTTTCGAGTATCCAATGTCCTTAAAAGATATACAATCATTTGAAAAACGAAGTTACAATTCCAAGTATAAGTATCCTAAAATGTCTATCAATGTCTACAGTTTTGATGAAAATATTAAGGTTGTTCCGTTACAAATTTCTGAAAAATATGATGCCGAGTTAGAAATCGATTTATTGTATGTTAAACAAGAAGACAAATCTCATTATGTTTTGATCACGGATTTAAGTAGGTTAGTGAGTTCTCAAACATCCAAACATGGACATAAAAATTTTCTATGTAGAAGATGTTTAAGCCATTTCTACAAATCTGGAGATTTAACAGATCATTTAGAAATTTGCAAGCAACATGAAGTTTGCAAGCCAATTATGCCGTTTCCTGGTCAAACAACAACATTTACTAATTATCAAAAGAAATTTTCTCATCCTTACGTTATTTATATGGATTTTGAAAGCATATTAGAAAAAATTCCGACATGCAAAAACAATCCGCAAAAATCGACTACAACCAAGATTCAAAAGCACATTCCTTATGGTTTTACTCTATATTTGGTGTCAAATGTAACCAATCGTATGTACAAGCCGATATGTTATCGAGCAAAAAATGAAGAAGATTTGCCCAATGTTCCTGCAAAATTGTTTGAAGAACTCAATAAAATATCAAAATACATAGCTACAAAATATAATTCTAAGAACAAAAAACCTATGAAATTGACTGAAGAAGAAGAAATTTCATACCAAAATGCAAACATTTGTCATATTTGCGAATGGTCTGCTTATGATGTTGAGTCAATTCAGTATGGTTTTACTCCTGATAGTTGGAAAGATAAGAGTTATAATAAAGTAAGAGATCATTGTCATTTAACAGGTAAATTTCGAGGCGCAGCTCATTCATGTTGTAATCTGAATTTGAAATTTCCACAAAATATTCCAGTTTTCTGCCACAATATGTCAAATTACGATACTCATTTGTACATAAAAGAATTGGCTAAACAAGATGGAAATGTTGATTTGATCGCAAACACCGATGAAAAATATATAAATTATTCTGTAAATTCTGGATACGGGTATGAGTTTGATGGTGACAAACCTAGAAAGTTCATAAAATTCTCTTTCGTGGACACATTTAGATTCATGGCCTCGTCTATTGAAAAATTAGCGAAAAATCTAAAGAAAGAAGACTTCAAACATACAAATCATTTTATACAGGATGGAAGAATATTGAATGAAATTCTAAAAAGACAGCCAAATGACGAAGAAGAAATCTTTAAAATTCTATCTGGAAAAGGCATATTTCCCTATGAATTTATCGACAGTATTGAAAAACTTGATTACACAGAAGAATTGAGAATTCAAGATTTCTATTCACTTTTGACAGACGAGAGCATATCTGAGAAAGATTTTCAACACTACTTAAATGTTTGGAACAAATTAAAAGAGAAAAATCTAGGAAATTACTCTGATCTCTATAACATTCAAGATGTTCTATTGCTCGCTGATATCTTTGAAAATTTTAGGAATATTTGTTTGAATTGCTATAAGCTTGATCCAGCACACTATCTAACAGCTCCCAGTCTTGCATGGGATGCTATGTTAAAATTAACGAAGATAGAATTACAATTAATTAGTGATTATAATATGTATTTGATGATCGAAAAAGGTATTCGCGGAGGCATTTCTAAGTGTATTAAACGATATGTGAAAGCAAATAACAAATATTTAAAAGATTTTGATAAGACAAAGCCCGAAAACTATTTACTCTATCTCGATGCAAACAACCTTTATGGGTATGGTCTTATGCAAATACTACCGTTTAGTGATATCAAGTGGATGGATCCTAAAACGTATACAAAAGAAGAGTGGCAAGAAACAATTTTAGAACTCACTGGCGACGAAGATTATGGCTATATTCTCGAAGTCGATCTTGGATATCCAACAAATTTACACGAACATCACAAGGATTTACCTCTTGCTCCAGAACATTTTAAAAACAAACTTTGCACAACTCTACTGGATAAAACTGAATACGTTGTTCATTCGAGAAATTTGAAATTCTATCTGAAACAAGGAATGGTGTTAAAACATGTGAATAGAGTTATCGCATTCGATCAGAAGCCTTTTATGAAAGAATACATTGATTTTAACACAAACATGAGAACCAAAGCTACAAGCGACTTTGAAAAGGACTTTTATAAGCTGATGAACAACTCAGTTTTTGGAAAATCTATGGAAAATGTGAGAAACAGATGTGATATTAAGCTTGGAAATGAAGAATTTTCAATGAAACAAGCTAAGAAAACAAATTTCAAATGCTTTAACATCTTTGACGACAACTGTATAGCGAGTCACATGTACAAACAAAAGGTTAAATTTAACAAACCGATTTACATAGGATTTTCAGTTCTTGACCTCTCAAAATTGCTAATGTACGAGTTTTATTACAACAAATTAAAGAAGTTTGATCCGGATTTGAATCTGTGTTACATGGATACAGACAGTTATTTCCTAGAATTGAAACGAGATCCTTTTAAAATTATTAAAGAAAAATATAGATGACTTTGATACAAGTGATTATCCAAAAGATCACGAATGTTTCACTACTAAAAATAAGAAGGTAATAGGGAAATTCAAAGATGAGTTAAATAGCGAAGTTTTAGAAGAATTTTGTGGTTTAAGGTCTAAGATGTACTCGTACAAATATCTAGATAAAAACCCAGTTAGGTGTAAAGGAATTAAGAGAAGCGTTGTAAATAAAACAATAAATATCGAAAACTTGAAGAGATGTTTGTTCGAAGATAAAGAAGAATTTAGGGAGATGACAGTCATCAAAAGTTGTAAACATGAGTTGTACACTGTTACCATAAACAAGCTGGCACTGAACGCTAAAGATGATAAGAGAATTGTCCTAGAAAATAAGATCGATACAGTACCGTATGGCTATAAAAATGAAGCAAAATCTGATATATTAGACGAATTAAATAAACTTGGAAACTTTGATATGTAAATGGAAGATGATTTAATTCACTGTCACAAGTGTAAAAAGAAAACGAAAAATATAGATTCAAAAATCGTTCAAACTCAAAATGGATTGTATAGAATTGCTGCAAAATGTTCAAAATGTAAGACAAACAAGAGTAAGTTTATAAAGAATCCAAATCCAAAACCTGTTAAGCAAGAATTGAAGACTAAAGATGAGATAGAGATTGAAGCTCGAGAAATTCATGCACCAGTACGAAAAAAGTTTAAAAAGAGAAAAATTATAACATTAGGAATTGAGGATTTATGGGCAGCAGATTTAGTTATAATGTCTAACTATTCAGATCAAAATGATGGAATTAAGTATATGTTAAATGTTATTGATACTTTCTCAAAATATGCTTGGTCAAGAGCTATCAAAAGAAAAAACGGCAAGGATATTTCAAAAGCTTTCGAAGATATAGTAAAAGATGCCATAAGGATCAATCACAAACCTCCTAACCTACTTCATACAGATAAGGGTTTAGAGTTTAAAAATAAAGAATTTAACGATGTTTTGAGGAAATACAACATTAAGATTTATCATACTGAAAACGAAGAGAAATCAAGTATTGTAGAGAGATATAACAGAACTCAAAATGAGAGAATGAAAGTAATTTTTGAGATTAATAAAAACTTTAAATGGATCGATATTCTTCAAAAAATCGTAATCAATTATAACGATACAGTTCACAGCACAATCAAAATGAAACCGAAAGACGTAGATAAGGATGCAGAAAAGGAGTTATTAGAGACCGTTTTCAAGTATGTTCCACCTGAAATTCACACGAAAACTAAATTTAAAGTCAATGATCATGTAAGAATTGTTAGTAAAAAACAAACATTTTCGAACAAATATAAGAACAATTGGTCAAGAGAAATCTTTGTGATTTATCAAATTAATAACACAGATCCTGTAACTTATAGTATAAAAGATTTAAATAATGAAGAAATAACCGGAAAGTTTTATGAATATGAATTGAAGAAGTCAAAACTGTAATATAAATTTTCTATATATAAATGGCGCATCAAAAGAAATGTACAAAGTGCAAAGAATTTAAAGATTTAAATGAATTTTATAAAGATAAAAATAGGAAAGATGGAATGCATTATAATTGCAAAGATTGTGAAAGGGAATATCATAAAGAATTATATGATAAAATAGAAAAATTAACTTTGGAAGATAAAGAATGTCTTAAATGTAAAGAAACTAAAAAAATTTCAGAGTTTAATAGTGATCACTATAGTAGAGATAAGAAAGACTCATATTGTAAAGATTGTGTAAAGAAGAATCTTCATAGATTATATTATGAAGATACTCATTGTGAATGTGGAAGAATTATAAAATGGTTAAATAACTATGAAAAACATTTTACAAACCAAATATCATAAGTTAAGAGTTTTTAATAAAATTTAGTAACATTTTCATCGTGTAATAATTTTTTCTATTTAAATGGAGGCTCAAAAGAAATGTACAAAGTGTCAAGAAGAGAATAGAAAAGACTGTTATTGTAAGGAATTATACGTTAAAATGAACAAATTAACTTTAGAAGAGAAAAAGTGTTACTTTTGTAAAGAAATTAAAAATATTTCTGAATTTAATAACTGGCAGTATAGTAAAGATAGAAAAGATGCTTTTTGCAAAGATTGTGCTAAAAAAATTTTCAGCGAAAGTTATAAAAACGAAATGCCTTGTGAATATGAAAAAAAAATTCTACGATGGTTACCTAGTTATGCTAAACATTTACAAACAAAATATAATAAATCGAGAGATTTAGTAAAATTTAGAAACATTTTCATCGTGTAATTTAGATATTCTATAAATCAGTCGAGATTCTGCCATATTTGTAGTAAAATGATTTCCGTTGTATAAAATATTCAAAGATTCTTTCATTTGGTTGTAGAGATTTATACTATTTGGATCTCCTTGTCTTAATAAAATTTCCATTTCTGGGTAATCAATTTCAAGTTCTTTCAATCTTTTCGGTATTTCTCTCTTTTGAGCTCTGATAACGTAATAAGGATATTCCCACATGTGATTCTTCTTAATTAATACAAAAACATGGTGTTTTTTCTTAGCAAATTCTTTACAAACAAGGTCTGGTTTCATTAAGTCAATTTTTACACTTTGTTTTGTGATTATTTCCGTTTTTATTTCATCTTTAATTTGCAAGTGTTTAACTTCGTCCTCTAAATATTTAATCTTGTTTTCAAGTTTGTACTCACCAAATTTACGAATACTTGGCAAAACTTCTTTTGTAACCCAATTTTTGAAGATTTTTGCCTCTTTTTTATGTGATCTCAAAATTAAAGAATAAAGTCCAGATTCATTGATAAAAAACAGTGTCAGGATGAAGATTGTTAAGGGGCCATTCAAATAGCCCCTTGTTTTTTAAGTAAAAATATTGAATTTTGTCATCATCATCAACATTTAATTTAATTGCGTGTTTTGTTTTTTCATAACCTAATATTTCACAAACATCTTTAGCCTTAAACCAGATTACATTGTTTTCGTCAACAATCGTTACAATGTCTTTATTATTGAATGTAAGTTGATTATTGAGTAGGTCTACAACTGACTCCATTTAGATAGAAAGAAATTTAACTAGTTACTTGCAATCTTAAATATATTGTTGTTTTACTCTCATTATTTAATAGATTTCCTTCAGAGTCTTGAATAGTCAGAACGATTTTTTGAATTCTTTTAATATTTTTTCTAATTGGAATATAATCGATTTCATTTGGTTTTTCACTGATTTTTGATCCATAAGCAACATTTGGGAAAAAAGTGTACAAAATTTCAGATTCTTTGTGTAAATGTTCGGTATGATTTTCAAAACTAGGTTCAACGAGATTGCAGTGCACTTCAATTACATCGAACGGTCTAAATTTTGGCGGTTTATTTCCTAAATATACCTGATTTGGCTCAATAGTTTCTTGAACAAACCCTAACAAATGTACAATAATTGCTGAAAACATTATTCTTACTGGTGATTTTATTTGAATTTTATTAGAGAGATAATTTTTTTGCATTTCAAACTTGTTTTCGTCAAAGTTTAAAGATTTATCTGATTGTTTGAATGTTTTCAGATAATTTTTAAGGGAATTTTTAATTTGATCGAAAGTATAATATCCTTTGTTTAAACCATAATATTTTGTTATGTTCTTCTCACTAAATCCTATACAATAAGGAGAACTTTCACTAATATTTATTACAAAATTGTCACCGATAAAATAATTTGATTCTTCCTCTAAGTGTATAGGATGTTCCAAGTTTAAAACTAATTTAGAGCTTTCTGAAGTCAACTTGAACAGCTTCATTTTCGCAAGCGTTGCTTCAAGATGAAAATCTTCTATTTAAATGGAGAAATTTTTAAAGCAAAAAGATCAGATAAAACTTCAAACGTTTGAAGAAAATAAGAAAAGATCAACCAATCAGATTGTTAATTGTTGGTTCAAGTGGATGTGGAAAAACAACTTTACTATTGAATTTCATCTACAATAGGTTGATTCCTTATTCCAATTTGTACGTCTTTAGCAAGTCTTTGGAACAAGACGCATATAAAAAATTACAAGAAAGATTTGAAAATATTGAGAAAAACTTAAACAAAAAAATATCACATTTTTATAATGCTTCTGAGGACATAGTTCCGTTAAGCGAATGTAAACCCAATTCGTTAATCGTTTTTGATGATTGTATTTTAGAAAATCAAGACGTTATTAAGGAATATTTCGTAATGTCCCGTCACAAAAACATATCTTGTATCTATCTTTCCCAATGCTTTTCAAAGGTTGATAAACAAGTTATAAGAAATAACCTGAATATGTTGTGTATTTTTAAGCAAGATGATCACTATTCGAGAAAGATTTATAACAATTATGTGGGATCTGATATGAGTTTTAACCACTTTATTGAGTTATGTGATAAAATTTGGAAGGAAGACTACGGATTTTTAACTATTAATCTAACTTTGAAGCCTAAAAATGGTAAATATCTGAATAAATTTTCTAATATAAATGCTGCTCAGTGGTCTGACAAATCTACTTGATAAAATATTTGTTACAATTATTTTTATATTATCTTTAATTTTTATTTACATTATGAAAATAACAGAAAAACGGTAAATCTGTTCACGTTCCACGTTCACGTTCCACGTTCACGTTCATGTTTCACGTTCATGTTTCACGTTCGTGTTTACGTTTCACACGTTCATGTTTTACGTTCGTGTTTACGTTTCACGTTCGTGTTTCACGTTCGTGTTTCACGTTCCACGTTCACGTTTTACGTTCCGTGTTCACGTTTTACGTTTCGTGTTCACGTTTTACGTTCCACGTTCACATTTCAAAATTTTTCTAATTAAATGGTGAACGTAACTTCTGAAGAAGCGAAAAAAACTTGATCAAATCGAAAAGAAATTAATCAAAGAATTTAAAGAACAGATTCGAATGGATGAAGAAGAACAAGAACTTATTCAAAAAATTAATCAACCTGTAACTTCTGCAATAAAAAATGTTGAGGGCAAAATTGAAAATGTTTTAAGCGATAATCAAAATTTAATGAATTTGGTTCCAGTTGTACGACAATTTGCCGATATTTCGATTCCAGAATCTGAAGTAGAAGAGTTTGAATTGCCAAAATTACCATCTTCAACACCATTTAGACCTCGAATCATTGAAGACTCTACCATAGTTGAACCAATAAGTCCTGGAACAACGGATATAATAATTGGTAAAATTAGTAAAAAATTCCTTCCTAGAGTAAAAGATGATAAATTTGGTTTGTATTGGGATAAAAAAAAGAAAAGTTTTATGATTGGAAATTTACCCGTTAATTTTGAACATAATGATATAATTATTGAAGATAAAACATATAAAGGAACTCAAGGTTTATGGAGATTATTAACAGGCACTGATGTTCCAAATGACGGTTTATATTCTGAAGAAGACTTGAAAAAGTATACAGAAATTTTATGGAAATCTGATTCAATTTACAAAAATAATGATCCATCAACTAAGAAACCAAAGTCAAGTAAAGGTAAAAAATATCTCAATTTGATTAAACCAATTTGGGAAAAACGAATCGAAGGATCAGGTGTAAGAAAAACAGTGATAATAATAATTGAATACAGATATATCGACGATTTGACAAAACTCGATGGAATTATTAATTATATTTATGCTCAAGAAAAGGCTGGAAACAACAATTTTTTGAACGAAAAGAAAGCGATTAAAGATTTTATTTCGAACAAACTTGATGAAGTGATTGAAAAACCTGATGGAATTAAATATTTAAAACGAGTTTTGCCGGCAATAAGTTCATCTATGATTGAGGGTAGTGGACTTTTGAATGATTTTATCAACAATTTACCTTTTGAATTACACGTACCAACTTATCAGTATCTGGGGCCTGGCACAAAAACTCGAAAAAAGACTAAAAAGAGGAGATACTGGTATAAATAAATTAGATCAAGCTGCTATGGAACACGATATTTTTTATGCAAAACATAGAGACACAAATTCCAGACATATCGCAGATAAAGTTTTGCAAGATAAGGCAATGGATAGATTTTTATCAAAAGATGCTAGTTTAGGTGAAAGATTTGTTGCGCTTCCAACAGCTGGAGCAATGTTTTTGAAGAGAAAACTAGGAATGGGAATCGAAGAGAACTTGAAATTTTAACTATATAAATGGAGGTGAACGTAAACTTCAGCAAAAATCAGAAAGAAAAAATAAAATCCGCTTTTAAGAAGAAAATACCCGTTAGTATTCAATTTAAAATAGATCAACTAAAAAATGGCGAAGATAAGATATTTTTAACAAATAGACAATACAATAAACTCGAAAAACATAAGAAAAACAATAAAGGAACCAGAATAGAATTTTCTTATAATCAGTTGAAAGAACTCAAAAATGGTGGACTTTTTAAAGATTTATTAGATTTTGGAGAAAATATTCCAGTTGTTAAAAATGTTGTTCCTTATGTTCGTAAAGCTGCTCCAATCGTTAAAAAAGATGTGATTCCTATTGTTCGAAACATTTTAAATTGGTTAGATAAAGAGTTTGGAAGATGTTACAGGATCTGGATTAGATGAAAAAAACTTTGAATTACGTGAAATCAAACATTGAAAAAAAAATTTAAACCTTTAACATTCGGGGAATTGGAAGAAATCTGCAAAAATATTAAACATTTTAGAGGAATCTTCATGAGAGATACATTACCTGAAAAAGTTAAGAAATTTGAATGTGGAATTGTGAATTTAGACTCGATTATGGGAAGTGGAACGCATTGGATTTGTTATTATAAAAATGATAAGAATGCATGTTATTTTGATTCGTATGGAAGAATTGAGGACAAACCACCGAGAGAATTGATCCAATATTTAAAAAAATCAAACGTTTATTATAACGATTCTCAAATTCAATACTACAAAGATCCCCCAATTTGTGGTCATTTATGTGTTTTTGTGTTGAATGAACTAAGTAATGGTAAAGATTTTAAAGAAGTTGTTAACAAATTATTACTTAATAAATATGGATTCACAAAATATTTTTGACGGATTTGGAACACAAATTATTCAAAATGTAGATAATAGTTTGAATTTTGATAGTTTGAGAAATGAGTTTGATAACAAGTTAGAAAATTTATTACAAAACCTTCCAGATTCAGATATGTTTGCTGTCGAGATTGAAGATTTTAAAGCAGAATATGATAACAAACTTGCAAATTTCATGAGTTCAAATGAAGTTGCTGATAAAATAAAAACATTGGAAAAAGAAGTTGATGATGGTGTAAAAAAATTATTTACCAATTTAATGTCTCATATCGAAAAAGCTGATAAAATTACTGAAGCGATCAAAGTTGAAAAGAATTATGTTAGTTTGGCTAATAAGAAAAGAATTGTCGGTGTTCGACCTGGTATTGACAAACATGATGTTGTTGTTAAAGAACAAATTTTAAAACCTCTAAAATTATCAGAAAACATCGATATTGTTGATTTACATGATCCGAATGTTAAAAATGCCTTAGATTTTAAAGGAAAAAGAATTAGCAGTGTTAGTAAAGGAATTAATCCATTTGATGTTGTTGTAATGATTCAATTAGAAGATCATATTAAAATGTTTAATGAACTAAACAAAAATTACGAGAATCATAAACAGCATGTTAAAGATTTTACAACAGAAGTCTATGACAAGTTAGAAGCCAGAAATAGAAGATCAGTAGACGATGTTGGTGAATTACTTGATAAAGTAAATAAACTAGAAGAAAACTTTAATACATATAAAAATGATGTTAATGAATTAGTTGGTGAAGTAATTAACAAAATTCTGGAAGATTTTGATACACATTTCAATGAGAAAATAAACTTTTTTGAAAATTTTGGTACACGTTTCAATGAGAATGTAACACATAATAATGAATTACTTAAAAGAATAGATGATCGATACTCTTTATATCTCGATAAAGTAAATAAACTAGAAGAAAACTTTAATAAATTTAAAGAAGATGTTAATAAAACTTTTGAAAACATCGACAACAGATTTAATGGAGTAGGCGGCTATGATGACTAATTTTCCTTATATAAATGGCGCTCATATATTGTGTGAGATGTAAAGAAAAAACTGCAACAAATGATATAAAATACTATGCAAACATTAACGGAGTTAAAAGAATTTCGGGAAAATGTGCTGAATGTAACTCAAAAAAGAGTCAATTTATAAAAACTTGATTTTGAAATTTTTTCCTAATAAATAGAGATGGCGGGACATTACAGTGCTTTCGATCTTTTTATCATGCAACACGAAAGAGATTTGAAAAAAGAACATTGGGATGACATTTCTCAAAAATATGAATTATCCGAAGATATGATGAGATTATACGTAAACAAATTGAATTGGTATAACATTGCAAAATATCAAACTCTGTCCCCAGAGTTCATTCAAGAAAATATACATTATCAATTAAAAGATCATATGTCTGTTCTTTGTCTCTATCAACACTTGAGTATAAAGTTTTTGGATGAAAATAAAGATACAGTTGATTGGAACAATATTATAGATAGCGGTTACTATCCTGTGCAAATTTTATTGAAATATGTGACCGAGATCGCAAAATTTAAGGAAGAGAATCCTGAATATGACGAAGTAGATCATTAAAAATGACTCTAAACTTTTTAATTATTTTACTAAAATTTATATCTTTTCTTATAAAAACGTACATTAGATCGATGAAAAAATGATACATGATGTTTAAAATTTCTAAATTTTCTCTTATTAAATGGCGGACTACAGAAAATATGCTAGTGATATTGAAAGGGCGGAGTTTAAAAATTTCTATCCAATTAGTAAACAACATTTGAATGAACCGAATAAAAGAACTGAGTTTAATATTGATTTTGGAGATAACTTTTGCTCGTCTAACTTCCAGTTTTATATTTCTGGAACTTTAACAAAACAAGATGGTCAAGCATATCTTGGAACTGATAATGTTAGATTAATCGATAATTTTATACCATTTTTATTTTCTAAGATTGAAGTAAGAAAACACAATAAATTGATAGAAGAAGTCGAAAAACTGTTGCCAATTAAGCACAATTAAAGGAACTATTTCGTATTCAAAAAGTGATGTTATTTCTCAAACTTCTAATGGCTTTGAATCAGATTTTAAATTTGGTGTTTTTGAAGCAGCTGGAAATTTATCTCATTTTGGATTAGGATTTTTTGAAAATGTTACTATTCCGATCTATAAAGGAGGATTTTATCTAAGTTTTATAAGAGCAGAAGACGATGATGTGATTCTGAAGACTGCAACTGGAAATGTTATGCCTGTTGATGGAAAAATAACAATTACAGATTTTTTTATTAGAGTTCCAATGATTGATTATAAAACCACGAGTAAAATTAGATTGATTGATGAAATTACAAAAAGTCAAAACATTATGTTTAATTTTCTAGATTGGCAATGTATTGAACAAAAAGGTATTTCCGGAACAACTTATTCGTTCGATATTACAAACATTTATAGAAATATCTTCAATCCCAAGTTCGTTATTATAGGTTTTCAAACAGATAGACAGAATAATCAAGAAAAAAATCCTTCAAAGTTTTGATAGTTTGGATGTAAAAAATATCAGAGTAAAATTGAACGGTTCTTATTATCCAGATGAATTACAAAATTTAAACATTTCCGGAGGTCTTTTCAGAATCATGTATCAGATGTATCAAGATTTTAAGAAAGTTTACTGTAATAATAAGGAAATGTATTACAATCCTAAAGAATTTTTAGCGAATAGACCTATTTATGTCATTGATACAACAAAGAGTTTGACAAATATTTCTGGTTCAAAGAACGATATAATTATCAATATGGATTTTCAAAAAGCTGTTACAAACTCGACATGTTATGTGGTTGTGGTTTCTGAGAAAATTTTTAGCCTATGATGTGATTAAGAACGATATTAGAGAAGTTCAGTAAAAATCGCGTTATTTTCACTATTATTCGTCGGATAGTTTTAAAAACTTTACAGAATTGTTAAAGACATTGATAAAAGTATTCATTTTAAATTGCAGTAAAAAACTTTGAAAAATAGTGATGATATTAGGAAAAAACTATTTCAAGGTCATGGACCGGAAGTGATGATTTTACAAAATACTTTAATATTTACTGAACCTATATACCAAATTTCATCAGAAAAGCTCCAATAGTTCTCTAGATATAAGAGTTTAAATATAAGGGATGATTGGGGTAGATTTTGAACATTTTGTTATTTTCATGAAATTTTAAGTAGAACTCGCTTGTTTTTGAAGTTTCAGATTTGTCTGATAATTTTTTATATTTTTTTATGAATATTAAGAAATAGGGGATGATTTCACCCTTATGGATAAGTTAAGTCGAAAGAGTTAAGTATTTACTATATGTGTACCAAATTTCATTAAAATCGGTTGAGTGGTTTTTGAACAACAAGGTTTGAAAGAAATATTGATATATACTTATTTAATATACATTGGAAACTATAACAGTTCTAGGGAATTGAGACATTTCATTTTAACATGTTGGTAACACTACATCTCGTCTTCATCTCTTGCTGGGCGTTGGCCACGTATAGCTAGCCATGTATGATCCTCCTCTATTTTAACGAAATTTAACAAGATATATCATTATTTAGAAGATTCTAATGTATTTGCAAGTTGAAGAAAGAAGATATGGACTTTATAAAGTAAGAAGATTGCTGTGAAGATCTGTGTTTCTTGTTAAAAGTGAAGTGAAGTGTTCCACTGGGCGTTGTCCTTCATATTTAATAAGTTTCTATTATATTCTCGAAGAAAGAAATTACAAGAAGATTGTGTGTTGAATTTGTGTAGACATTCTAAACTGTGATAAAAACATTGTGTGAAAATAGTGTTCATTTGTAATACAGAATTAAGTGTTTTTACAGTGATTTCATTGTCGCACACGGCGTGTGCAAAGCAAGGTCATTGTTTGGTGTCACTACTGTCCTTGTACCACACACGGCGTGCGCAAAGCAAGGTCAAGCGTTAGTGGTACAAACGCTCTCAGCAGACGTCACAAATCTAGAGTTGATTGAAATAAAACATATGATACCTTTCTTCTTATCTCATTCCCAATTTCTTAGAAGTTAAGTAGATATCGCAAAAACACGTACACTAACAACACTCATTTTGTATGTCTTTAACAATAATTGATGATGTTCATATTATTCTCTTTCATTCCTTCTAAAACTTCAAAAATATACTCTTTCGCTGATGAAAAATCTCGATTTCTTCCGGAATAATCTTTGTAATCATAGACAAAATATCCTAAATAGTTGTACAATAGAATGAAATTATTTATATTTATCTCTGTTGTAGAAATGTAAACATAAACATTTGCGCTGAAAAATTTGTTTCTCGGCAGAGTTAGTTCCATAATCTCCATTTATAACAAAAAATCTTTTTGTATAAATGGAAGAGTATAATGCCAACTGTTACAAGTGTTATAATAGAGGAGAAATTATTGATTGATAAAAGATATTTAGTTTGTAGAGATTGTAATTTAATTTTGTATGAAAGACCTAAACCTAAGAAATTTCGAAATAAACTAACACATTTGAATAATCTGCTTATGAAATTACAATACGGAGGTGAGAAACAAACAAAATTTGTTACAGAATTTAGAAAACAGAATAAAAATTTTTACTTATCTCTTGGAACCGTTGAAAAAATTATTTTCCTTTTCAAAGAATACATTAGGTTTGTAGGTATCGATACACACGTTTATTATGAAAAGATATTACCTGTATTTTTTCATTATCTGGATGTTGAATTTGTCTACGATTTTAAGCCTGAAATCTTTGATGATTTTATAGTACATTTGGAGAAATTAAACGAAGAACCTCGTGAAAAGAATGCGGTTTTACTCACATTCTCCCCGACTTCTCGAGTGATTGTTAGCAAATTTCATTTTTTCCGTCTTTAAATTTTTTCTATTTAAATGGAGTTCTTGAAAGAGTTAAATGATATTGGAGAATGTAAGTTTAAAGAGTATAAGAAGTTAAATGAATTGGAAGAAAGGAAGAAACATAGAATCTTGAATTTGGAGAAAATGAAAGATAAATTCGGGTTTACAATAATTGCCGAGTTGGAAGATTGTAAAGTACACTTGCCGAACAGATTTTTGACTGTTTTGGATGAAAAAAAAGATTAAAGAATTGAATAAACATGATAAATTACACTTGGTTGTTACTGGAAAGAAGACTATTAAAGATAAAGACTGTTTTAACTATCAATTTTGTAGAGTAGAAGATTTTTCGTCGTAGCAGACATTTCAAATAGATTGATTTGACAGCTCTAGAAAGTAGAAGCAAACAGCTATAGATTCGTTTATTTTTAGTTCATGATTTATAGATTCGTTTATGGTTCAATGAACAGTATTTTACATTGATTTTCTGACTGTCCCAAAAGTGGTCTAGAATCGGCATATTCATATCTACTCATATATATATTATATATATATATATATATATATATATATATATATATATATATATGTGTGTGTGTGTGTGTGTGTGTGTGTGTGTGTGTGTGTGTGTGTGTGTGTGTGTGTGTGTGTGTGTGTATAAAGTTTTGAGCCGTTTCCCCAAAATCCCATTTTGTGGGATTGTGAAAATTTGTAAAAGTGCCTAAAACGTTCACTTCAATTTCCTAGAAAGGTATCTCTAGTTCCATCTTTATCCATAAAAAAGTCAGCAGAATGCATCCATATTCGAACTGACCTATAGACTTGACGTGTTACACAAAGTTTCATTTCTAATCACGCAACACCGAGTCAATAATTGTACAGGTTACTTCATGAGATGTAGGTGAGTGTTAGTTAATAATTTTAAACTGATTTTATGGGTATTTATAGTAACAACAAGAAAATAGCAGGATACATAAATGGACATATTACCACATACAGCTTATTCACACAAGAAAACCAAAAACCAAATAGTACGGCATAAATTGTACAAGTAAAAGAGTACAAGTAAATTCAACATTTTTAGAAGATAGTCTGTAGAAGATTTTATTTCTGCGCGAACTTTTCTTCCAGTAACCTTCCTCCTTCACCGGAATTTTATGGCTTAAATACTGCTTCGAAAACTAATTCGATAACCAAAATGTGAATATATCCCGTAGAAAGATATCTGAAGATAATAATTTGCAGAATTTAAATTGGCCAAGCAACTTTATTTGTATACAGAAAAGAATGAATTCCATGGTGGCGCAAGTCAAACCATGCTATTTAGAAAGGCCTATCCCTCGGTAGGCTGAGATGATTCCCCTTATCTCTAGGGGATAAAACATTTATTTCCTGTATGATGCGTGGACATACAGGACATAGCAAGAATAAAATACGCTGTAGACTTATTATTTTGCATTTATCCTTTTGAAATCTGTTACGCGACGCGTGGTGTAGAACACTCTTAAAGAGCAATGTACCGTTATTTTCCTTGGCATTTACAAAAATAATAAAACTATTTTTTTGTCTAAAGTGTTATGAGAGCTCTTTACGTGGTTTATTGTCATAAGCATATATTCTTTGCATCTTTAAAAAATACCTATAGTTACACTCCATAGCATTTTCAATTTGCAAATTTAGTAAACCTACTCGGAACGTGTACCTCTTAAGAAAGAGGACAGATAGTATTTATTATTATTTTTACTTATACCATTATTAAGTCTAGAGCAAGCCTACCATGTAAAAATAAGCTAAGTATGAAGGGCATGCAGGAATATTCTTTGAAGTATACACACAGGATTGGACTATATAATAACGTACTTTGAAGTTAAATATCATGTTCATATCCTTTTTAAGTATATACATTTTGTCAAGAGGTAACTTGGTACTTATGTTCAATTACGCTATTATATTCAAATGATAATATGGAATATAACGTTTGCCTTGCAAAGAACCTAACTTGCTCCATTCAAGTTTCCTTTGAAGCTTTTCTGTTATGAATGAAAATTACTATACCTTATTTGAGTATATAATAAGATAAAATTTTATATTTTCAGAGAATTATAACTAGATTGTATTGGATGATAGTAAAAACAATAATAAAACCACATACGTACACACACGCTCGCGCGTACGTATTTCCGCATGCCATCTCTGTTTCTGTGTTGTCTATTCAATTAAACTTTAATATTTTTGTAATCAATCTATAAATATATAGATTTATTTATTAATTATAAAAGGTATTTATTTTCTTGAGCCTTAGTTATATCAAAACGTATGTTTTAATATATGGTTATTATTTTTTGGAATCGTTATTATTACTCAGTATGCTTTAATGAAATATATAAACCTATTTATGGATAGTAAGTTATATTTTGCATTGAATGCGTTAATATATATTTGCCATTGGCGTAAATGAATGCATATAATAGTTTCTTTTCCCTAAATGGGAGCTACATGATGATTCATAATTGAAAATTGCAAAATCCTTTGAAATGTTGGAATTAAAATATAAATATCCAAAGCTTTAACTGAAGTGTGTTCTTTGATAGTATTGAACTTCTCTAGCGCAGACATTACGTTCAAATTCCTAAGCTGTTATCATATCCTGACTTGTTTACTTCGTATTAGCTATCTTAAAACACCTAGGTTTTCGTTATTATTTGTTTTTTAGACCAGATTCATCTTAATAAGTAACTATAAATATTGGTATATTGTTTATAAACAAGATTAGCATTCAGCCAGTAAAGTAGGGAATATAAAAAATAATAACATGTACCATTCGACAGTGTTTGGTTTTTAACAGGAACATGGATTCTCTAATGAGCAATCACTGCACTACAGTACATCAACAGCCTCCATGTAAGAGGAACTTGTGATTACTGGCCAACCACACATGGCAACTCTGATTACATGTTGCAGTGTTGCCATCATCACAGGATTAAAATTGACAAACAACACAAACTAATCAAACTGCTGCTCCGGAAAAAATTCGGTTCATAATAATAAGTCTATGAATCGAAATTAATGTTGGTACACAATAATACAGGAAAAGGCCGCTCAGAAATACTGAGATGGCGTTTAGTGCGTTAGAAATTTCCTTTTTACATGACACGCCACGGTTACACTGTTACTAGATTTATATAAATGACAAATTACTAATCTCAATATACGAGAAATAAACGAACATCAACAGATGTTATTGTAAATAAATACGAACAATTGATTTCATTCACGAGCACCTCAGGAGTCTCTAAACATGGCTGATCAGCGACCACGTTGAGAAAGAAAAGAGTGGAGAGCCAAGCAGTTTCGACTACCACAGACAAACCCCTAACATCTACGATTCCGTATGGGAGCTCGGAACGGTTCTGATTCTATTATATATTACGAATTAATGTGTATTAAATTTATATTGTAAAAAATACAAATTAGTTTACAATTAATTTTATTAAAGGTTGATATAAGGATATAATATTGAGGTTGATATGAGCACGTATGCTGCAATAAGTTTCATTTAATTAATATTTATCATTGAACATATTGAAATAAATTGTTCATGTAGTATTATTTATACTTTATTGATACCTCTAAGGGCACTTGAAAAAATATGATGTGGTGGTCTGCAAAACGAAATAATTGCAATATATAGTTAAACAATACCGTTTAACATAGTTTAACAAACTTAAAATGACTATATATATAGTTTTTTTATCGATCAGTAAAATTTTCTAATTTAAATGGTAGTAATACAACTGAGAAATTCAGTTAATGATCATGTATATGTTTTGTATAAAATTTAAACACCCATTTTATGATCTGTTAAACTATTTCTTAACACACAAAAAATTTGAATATAATAGATTTTAAATTGTCTTCTGATGGAAAGTGAACTTATTTAAAAAAAACTTGTTAGCCTTGTCGTATACAGATAATAAAATCTTTGGTTAGGATCAAAAAGAATGAAACGCTGTTCTCATTGGATAACAACAATTAAAACAAGTATTATTGAAAAACTTCAGTAAAGTGCAGAGGTAGTTGCACATATTGATATCCCCGCAATCTAATTTTGAAAAGAAACTAGGAAAACAAAAAAAGAATGGCCTTGAATGCAATAAATACTTGAACTAGATTTAATATTCATTAACGCAGGTGTGGGTAGGTGCATAGTTGTACAGTTTTTACTTAAAAACCTTCTTAAGTATGTATAAAATATTAATGATTACCTTTAGCTTTTAATTAACTTTTTCCGACGTGAGATCACGTTGGAAAATCTAGAACGAGATCTGAAATCCGGAAAGTACTGATCAAAATTAACCTTGGCTATTATTCCGGGCTTCTGGAGTAGATGGAAAAAACATCCTGGAAATAGTTTCAAGACTCAAGCTCGAACCACATGAGCACTCGTTAACATTTTACATTATACTTATAGAGGCGAAAAAATATGGTAGGAAGGGGCAGAGTGGCCTCCCCCTCCCAGATATCACTCTCTGTTGGGAGACTGAAGACAAGAACCGATTGTCACTATGACATTTAATTTTCACAATAAATCCGATAAAATCTGGTCTTTCTAATAATAGTCTGGTAGTTTTTGTATGTCTCCAATAAGAAAACGTCTTCCAAAAACAGTAGAATCTGAATAATACAAAAGGACCTCTTTTTAATACACAAAACTTAGTAGCAAGCAGATCAAATTGCAAAAATACGAAACAGCCGTTAGCTTGCGTACGAAAAGGCTACCGATATTTTTTTGTTACAAGGGACTTCCTCTTGACTTTTATGATTTGTATCTACTTGAAAATATAATTTAAGGATATTGACTGAACTACTGAAATTTTTTACTTAAATTATAAGACACTATTAACTTCCGATAAGTATTTACATATAAAAAATTATGGACTAATGAAATCCACATAATTTTGCTGCATCCATGCAACACCCATCTTGAAAAGTTAATAGAAATATATTTTATACTGCATAAATAGTATGGAGCGAGAACATGTAGGACAGCTAATTCCACTCCAGAAGGTATACTCAGGTTCTCAGTACTTGACAGAAGAGACGCCCCCTCCATCCCCATTGTTTCTCTCCTACGTTGCTGATCGGCCCTGTATAGAGACACTTTGAGGCACTCTTGATTTCAGCCCTGTTTCAATAATGTTATCGTCAGACCGTTTTTATCGTTCATTTCCTAATTTTCTGTAATAGGGCAATTAATACATTATTTCAACATTATTTCCGTATTCTTCCTTGCATTCGACAATCTAGTCACACGGACATTGCAATATGGGTTAATGGAAAATTTAAAATGTTGTGAAACAATATGTAAATCTGAAGATTCTTTATCCTTGTTCAGCCCATAGGCCCTGCTGGAACAAGGAATTCAGGTGCGACAATGGCGAGTGTATACGACCAGGAGAGCTGTGTGACGGTCATCCCGACTGCCAGGACCTCTCTGACGAATCAAACTGCTCAGAAAGTAAGTCAGCACATTTTTAATTTTACAGCGGACCGTTTGTATCCAAGTAATAAATCATGAAAAGCCACAGTTTTTGTACATTTGCTTTCAACTAGTGATACAAGAAATCATATATTACAAAAACAAGTTTTAAGTCATAAATCTGAATTTCCAATGTCATTGCTGTATATTTAATAGCTTTAAAAAAATCGCAATTTCGGTGAATTAGAGCTATTTGTTTTCTGCACATTCCGTATATCTGTGTTTATTATCCAGATCTTTAAAGGTACATGTGGCCCCCCAGAAATTTGTACTCATGATTCCCTCAGAAATTTGTACTCATGATCCTTCTATGCTATGATAATATAAATTCGTATAAAATAAATATATACTATCAAACGACTGACAATGAGTAGTCCATAATTGTATCTTCCAAAGAATTATACTGTAAACCCCACAAAGGCATGTACTGTCTGGGACAATACGTACAATAAAACTTTTATATTTCAGACATGATGTGTTACTAACTCATGAAATTTCTAGATCATTATCACTAGAGAATTACCACCATCACTGCGGAACCTATAATCTTCTATAAACTCTTTATAGACCAAGTCCACAATGAATTTTAATGGTTTAAGTGCCATTCGTACAAATATTCGATGCTTAAATGCAACTAAATTCCTTTAAAAAAACAAAATAAATTTTTATACTTGTTTATAGGTGGTTTATTATAGAAATCACATTGCTCGTTTTAAAAAATATAGAGTGATGTAGGTCAGAGATAAATCTTTAATGAAGCTAAATGAAATGAACGACAGTCTTCTAATGAACTCTCCTTCCTATTGAATTAGTTCATGACTTATGGAGAAGTTAAAGTAGTTACATTAATATTTCGTTCTATGATTATCATAAAAACCCATGTATTATATTATTGTAATTTTTAAATAAGAACTTTTTGGTTTAAGTGTAGGGCTAAGTGTTGGTGAGGCCTATCACTGCAGGAGCTAAAATATTTAATTTATATCCGTGTTATTTTCGATGTTGTCAGTCTTTCTGCAATATGCTTCGAAAAATAAATTGCCCCATAAAACTTGAAATTTAGCTTTACTTCTATAAAGGGCAACACTTAGTTCATTAAAGGAGAGGTCACTCCATGGTGTTTGACTGTGTGTTAGGTAATATTCTTTTTCTATAGGTAACCATTATGGGAATAAATAAAATGTTTAACAAGCTGATTGTATCATATAATATTATTAAACATATTCATATAATTATATAAACATGCTGCTTACTCATTGCAGTGCTCACAGAAAAAATTAATAGAATATTAATGTAAAAAGTGAGTGACAGAATTTAATTGAAGCACGCTCTTGCGTTGCATTATTCTCCCTACCTCACTGGAACCTTTATTACTTAAGCACTGTT
>NW_025779648.1:0-57267 GCF_021130785.1 Homalodisca vitripennis | reverse complement strand
TACCTTCCAGCGCCTCTTGGACCAACCGTTATACGGACCAGAATTGGAACCTAAAGTGTTTCGCCTATCTGGGATGGACTTGGTTATCCGTGGAGCCCTAACTTCGAAGGCTATCATCTAGAGCTTCTTCAAGAGGTTTTTCAAAACGGAACTAAGGAAGAGCCAGGTCACTGAAACTTAATCCCTGCCATAATGTCACTTCTGGCAAAACTGAACTGAAGGTATTTGGGTCACGTTAGTGAACGACAGGGGCAATTAAGACAGAATCCAGAGGAAAAGTTCGAGCCATTGTACGAATTTCCTAGTGGCCGTCCAATTTGAAAAAACTCTAAGAGGCTTCCTTGGTATGGGCCTCGTCGGGTATCGGAGGTTCGTTCCCCCAACTTCGCCATGCTCTGACCACCCCCCTTCACGAGGGGGGACTGGTTGAAGAAAGATACTAGATGGGCAATGGACGGAAAGAACAGGAGAGTTCATTCAAGACTCTTAAGGAAATAATTAACGGACTTACGGCCTATCCTTAGCCTGTTCCTGATTTTGGACAGACAGCGTTTGTTTTAAGAGGTGGTAACGCCTCGGGCGCGTGATGGCCCTTGGAGCACCGTTTAACACAAACACAGAAAACGAGAAAAGAAGGTTGTTGATTTGCGTACGGGTGAGCCAGATTGTTGACCGGCAATGAACGGCAAATATCTTCAGTCACAGAAAAAAAGGAATGCCTTTAGCGCTAGTCTAGGGCCGTTAAAAAAATTTTCCGCCCATACCTAGACGGGATATCACTTTTATCAGCAGAATCGGGACCATTCAGGCTTTGCAGATGGTTATCAAAAGTTAAGAGGACTCCTTCTGGTCGGCTGGCCCGCTGGGTGTTGGAACTCCAGCAACACGATATGGAGATACGATACCGGAAAAAGGAGCCCTAAACAAAGGTTGGGCTTGACGCCTCTGTCTCGCGAACCGCGGTCCGATGGAGCAACCAATTGAACATATAGGAATCCTATTACGGCTCGGAAAATGGTTCAGCTCAGAAAAGAAGGGCAGTGTAAACAGAAGGGGACCACGTCAGGAAGAGACGAAAGAAATTAACAGATGAATCCAATGATGTTAGGGATAGTTGATAGGAACCATATGGTATAAAAGGCTATTAGCAGAAGATGGCCCCACCAAAGGGGTGACTCAAATCTAATTATAAAAGATGGGAAACCTCTATCGTCGAAATAGTAGTAAAAGGAAAATTAACGGACGCAGGACAAGCCCACTGGAAAAATGTTGTGTTCGCGAAAGCAAAGACCGCCCGAAATGTTACTGCAAGGAAAATCACGATTAAAGGAAACTGCAGGTCATCTGCGGTGATTAGGGAAACACACCACACACCCCGCCTTAAAGCTTTACCCAGTCGTTATTACTAGGCCAGGTTGGTTTTCGTGACGTAAAGGCATATGTAAAAAAAATTGTCTTGACTATGTCAACGATATAAAGATCTGAACCAACGCAAAAGCCCGCCGGCGAAGAAGCATGTAATTTTCGTAAGCCCAACAAACGGTCCCGTGGTACAACGGTTACCCCGCAGATATAGTGGTGCCCCTTACCACGAATCGAAGAGTGTGGAAAATCGGTTTATAACTAGTGTTGTTCAAGATTACCTACAGCAAGTTGGTTAGCAACTTAGTCCATTCTTACGGATCGGCCCACATGCCAGGCTAATTGTGGATTAAAAGAATTTTCAAAAGAGATGAATTTTGTTATCAGATACGGTGCCACCCCAGCCGTTTTTAATAACCCGATAATGGGTCACAATATTTGTTTCGAAAATTATTTTTCGGGGATCTTTGTAGGGACTGGAAACGTATTCGGACTGTCAACTGACGGCCCCCTTATAGTCCCCTCAGAGCAATCCAGTTTAAGCAGCGTTCTAACCGCGTCATCAATAACCTTGGATATCGTCAATTCGTTGGTGTTAAGACCACCGATCGTGGGGATGCTAAACTAAGTGAGTTTTAGATTCATGTCATTAAAACACATGCGAACCACGAAATCAAACAAAACTTTCACGCCAAGCCCATAGCTTAACTTTGGACGAGAAGCTTGGAGACTACCTAGGGCAATGTGTGGACCTGCGTTTGAGTATTCCGGCGACCAGGAAACGACATCTACACGAGGAGACACGGACACGAACAACGAATGGAAGAATTGAAAAAAGGAATTTATCAAAGCTGTCACTCGCAATTTAAAAGGCCCGTGGCCTTCCAGAGAGCAGCTGTCTCGATATTATGACCTCAGGCGACGAGATTCATAACCTCCGTTGTTGGGACCAATTGGTCTGGAAAAAGAACACCATACCCTGTTTTCGGCTCCTGAAGCGTATGCATCGTGTGTAAGACATAATGTATTATTAGTAAAATAAAATTCATAGAATAGATGTACAGATAGTTGCTGGAAAGGAAGTCTCGTATTGCAATTCGAGACAAACATCCTCCGGATGTAAGTAGATACGCACATCCGCCCAGACGCCGATGGTGGAACAAACAGGAAATGCTTATTTGTAAAAACCGTGCGACAATGTAAGGGACAGCCATGCTGATATGGAAAATTGTTACTCACCAATTATGATGGAGAGATTTGGCAGAGGCGTGGTCAATGAGCTGGCGGGAGAAGAACATCAAAACTGAAGAACAAGGAGGAGAGGTGGAAGTCGAGGACGGGAATTCGTAAAGTGAAGTTCGGGAGTGTTTGTGTTCGTGTGCGGAAAAATATCTCTAGGCGTAATAAGTGTGATGTGAAATAAAATGTAAGTAATTTTAAGAACTTAGTATATTTTAGGGTTCATTAATCATTTTCAATTCCATATCTATTTAAATGTTCACAATTTCGAAAATGTAAATTTATGTAAATGTTTAGCTATTTTAAAGAAAGTTTCTCATGTTAGTCCATGAACTCATTATTATTGCAACACTACAAAATTACTAGTAAATGTTATAATGAATTAAATTTAAAATAAATTGTAATGAATAATTTAATATCAAACATGTTTTCAAAGTATTAAGGTATTAAGGTTTGTGTTTAATATGTCGATTGATGCAATCAATTAATCAATTATAATGAAATGTTGTCACAAATAAATGTGTTGGTTCATTTGAGGGTATTTGTACTGCCAATCTAACCTATTATTAAATCCTCTCACAGCAACCCATGCTCATAGTATGTCACAAACTTAATCTTATATAAACCAACCCTACAAAACCTTACATGGTGGAGGCGCTAAAACTCGATTGGCATTCAAATTCCTCACATGGGCGAGCACATAGTTTCATAGGCTAGGTATTAAATTAGAAACTAAATAATATTTATAAGAAAGTATTTAACTAAAATAGCCTACTTCAGTGACAAACCACTCATTTACCTAAAAGATAAATTAAATTTCCAATAACTCAAAAAATATTTTCAAACCCGTAATTAGAGTAACGCCAAGTAAACTAACTAGGTACGTCAATGGGACATGTATAATTAAATGGAAACCATACTACATGAAGATTTAATACCACTAGACACATACAGGACTTCCAAAGTGACATAATAAAAATATTAAATGAAAATGGAATACTATCTAGAGACACAGACACTGTAGCAGACCTCAGACCTATCCTAGCGGCACTTAAGAACTTAACACGTATAAGCGCAAGTCACCCTAATATTAAAACCATATTTAATAATTTAACTACACGAAAAACTCACCTAAGTGAAGAGGACAGGGAAAACTATAAGGATCTAGCTACAGAATCGAGGATTTTCTAGTGCAGAGAACAAATTTATACGACATAGTACATAACCCTGAGGCGGACATCAAGACACAAAGCACCCCCAACCTTAGCACAACATTACGAGCCACTCACACTACCTGACAGACCTAACACAGCAACCATGGGGGAAAACATACCGCTAATATCAGCTGGGACTTACACAGGTCTCCAGAGCGAAAATCCACAAGATTTTTTAGACAAATTCTTAGTTGCAGCAACTTCAAACAGATGGACAGATAACCACTAAAGTTAATTTATTCCCAGCGCATTTATCAGGCACAGCACTAACTTGGTTCAAACACTACAGGCAAAAACAACGAGGGGAAGCCATACAATGGGATCAACTTGCTAAAAGTTTCATAGAGGCTTTCACTCCATTAGCACAAACCCAGAGTCTACAAATGATTTTAGAACACAAAATACAGGGAGAGAACGAGCCAACACTAAACTATTTTTTTAGATATATTAACAACATGCCGAAGATATGACCCTACAATACAGGACAAGCACAAATTATACATTTTATCATACAGGGACTAAAACCAGAAATCTGTGAAACGAGTTATAGGACTGAAAAAACGACACCTTAAGTGATCTAGAGACTAATTTAAAAAATTACAGAACAGCTAGTTCTAACACAAATGAAAAACAAAGAAAGATACAATAGGGTTGCAGCAAACAGACCCTATAGTACACCCTTATATGAACAAAACATCATCCATAAAACTACAAGCAGAAGTTAACACCCTAACCAATTTAGTAGCTACCCTAACTACAAACCAAATTTCAAATCATAACCACAGGTACGAAAGGTCTCCATCCCCGTATGAAAACTCAAAATATAAGCCAAGATATGATAGAACACCTAGTCCTCACCAGAATAGACATATGGAAAGCCCCAAACTACCCCAAACAAACCCAAAGGCCACCTATGATTAAACACGTTACTTTCAGTGATAGGAGAAGACAAAACCATTCCCAAATACAACCTGCTAGACAAAAATAGGTATTGCACTATTTGCCGTAAAGACAACCATAATACTGAACAATGTTGGTTCAAGCAACGTTCATTAACTTCTCAACCCCAAAGTAACCGCTTGGCACCTAAAACCAACAATACACAAGAGCTGTTCTGCAGGTACTGCAAGCGAACAAACCACAATATCGAATCATGTTACAAGTCTAATTATTATAAAACAAAATCAACAAAAAAAACGGGAAATAGGGGGAGGTTATACTAACCCTTACCCGAACTTCCCCCTTATCAAAAGCGAAAACAAATAACACCATAGATCTTAACCAAAGGAATCGACAAACTTACAAATGTATAAAGTCTATGACATTTACTCCAACTAACCCCAAAGTAATACCACTATCAAACCCCTGGAAAGACCAGTTCAGAAGTGATATTTAAAGCCATAGATTATAATCAAGAATTCCCACCCTTAAAGAAGATGCAAGAAATTGAACAACCTATTATGCAGAAGCCTATAGACACCATGAAACTTCAATCTGCGTTCAATCCAACCCCAACCCTAAGCGAACCAAACCCCTCGGGGACAACAAATATAAATCAACCCAGTTTTACAAGAAACCTTGCAGTCTCAGAAAATTTCACAGGGACAGATAAAACCTAGCGTATTAAAGGTAGTAGCGCACGTAAAACAGGACCCAGATTGTAGTATGGGGGAGGTAAACACACATACTGGATTGGAAGAAACCATTGAGATAGACACTATACAGATTTTAAATCACATAGAGCAACAGAAGAAACAGAATATGATAGATTGTACTAACTTGCAAGAAATAACGCAAGACAGGATACACAGACCGAGGAAAAATAAAACATTATTATTAGAGGATATTTATGAACTCATATTTAATTGCGAAAATAAAACTACGAAGAAGATACCTGTCCTAACAATAGACGTAGCCTTGGACCACAAACCCTCGACATCCAGTACCCTGCATTATAGATACAGGATGTAACATAAACATTATTAGAGCAGACCTAGTTTGTGGAAACAAAATTAAATACTAGCAACATACCCTCGTTGATATCGGCTAACGGTTATACCATTAACAGTTTTGGGTTCGACAAAAAATCGCCATAAAAATTGGAAAAGTAATACTTGAAGACACTTTTTATGTGACACCTGATCTAAACAGCCCTATATTGGTAGGAAACATATTCCTATTTCAGAACTGCGTGGAGTTAAACTATAAAAATAAAACAATAAAAATTACCAAATATCAGATTGAACATATAATACCTATGAATGAACAGTGGCAGTTAGACATCAAGAATTTTAAAAACAACACAGGAATTAGAAGTACAGCAAATAACAGACGTAACAGCCCCACAAGACATAATTATAGCACCACATCAGCATATTAGGATTAGCTCCTTAAAAAGTATAGAGTCTCGAACAGCCATCGAAACAGATAGGAATCTAAGAATAAAAAGAAATGTTCATGCATATCTTTCAGAAGGGGAAGATGGTTTACAGATACAATTGTAAATATTTATAATGCATCAAATTTCCCAAAAAGGATACCCGCACATACTACGATAGGACATATACATTACCCAACTCTTGAAGCACAGCCTACCCTGGAACACCATCCCACTAAAAGTGACACAGGAAAAACAATATTGACAGATAAGGACGGCATAGTATTTGATATCTCACCACATTTAACCCTCCAAGAACACAAACAAGTCCTTGACGTTTTACAAAAATACAGACACATATTTACAACAAAGGTAATCGATTTAACTCCTGCAAAACATACCTCCTGTTAAACTCGAATTAAAACCAAATACGAAAACCTGTAAACTCACCACCGTATAGGCAGAGTAAAACAGAAAGGGAAAAATTAAACAAATTATTGGACGATTTAGTACAAGCAAAAATATTAGAGGAATGTCAGGATTACACAGAATATGCCAAGCCCAGTATTTTTAGTGAAAAATAAAGATGGAAGTGACAGAATGGTAGCTGATCTCAGGAAGGTTTAATGCACAGTTGAAAAACAGATGCCCACCCCATTCCTTCAGTAAACCTGGTTTTAAGCTCTTTGAACAAAGCGCACCACATTTACAAAATTAGACCTTAAAAATGCATTTTATTCCATGGAGGTTAGGAAAAGAAGATAAGCACATCCTAGCCATTAAAAACACCTGATAGACTTCTACAGTTTTGCCGACTGCCGATGGGACTTTCAACTTTCAACCACATTATTTAGTAAAGCCTTGAATGCGATATTAAACCGTCACCTTTATAATAAAGTCATCTGTTACGTGGATGACCTAATTTGTTATGGTGACTCATTTGAAAATGACTTACATAATCTAGAAACTATATTAGAAGAACTAGAAAAAGCTAATTTGAAACTAAATACAAAAAAAGTGTAAATTTCTCTACAAAAGTGTAAACATTTTAGGACACGAGGTATCACGGGAAGGCATTTTACCCCAAAAACAGTCAGTAGAAGCTATCACCGAATTTAAAAGACCAACTTGTGTAAGGCAAGTGAGACAATTTTTTAGGGATATTGCTCAGGATTCTTCCGCAGATTCATCCAAAATTATTGCCAAAATAGGCACAACCCCCTTACTGAGATAATTAAAAGATTCAAATAAAAACATGGCATTTAAATGGACGGATCTATGTGAACAGGCTTTTATAAAAATCAAACAAATTTTGACAAACCCACCATTACTATCACATTGGAAGG
The DNA here is from genome assembly GCF_021130785.1 of Homalodisca vitripennis. Classification (NCBI taxonomy): domain Eukaryota; kingdom Metazoa; phylum Arthropoda; class Insecta; order Hemiptera; family Cicadellidae; genus Homalodisca; species Homalodisca vitripennis. The sequence continues at coordinate 49,729 of NW_025779648.1, read as the reverse complement.
ACAACAGGGAAGCACACATTTATGTAGATAGCAGTTTGATTGGAATGCGGAGCAGCGTTAGTACAGTTAGATGAAGAAGAATAATAGAATGTACCCAATTTATTACATGTCAAAAAAATATTCAAATACCCAAAATGCGTTACAGTAATGCTGAACGTGAAATGCTAGCACTAACCTATGCTGTGAACTACTTCAGAGAATTCACGCTTGGTAGACAAACAACAGTTTATACGGACTGTGCCGCATTACAGTTTTATAAAAATTTTAAAGCACACTTTCCACTAGATTAAAACAGATTAGCACTGTCATTAACAGACTACGACATTGTAGTAAAACATAAACGTGGCGCTACAAACGTGTTAGCAGACGCTCCCTTAAGACATAAAATCCTTTAGAACAACCTTTGGATGAAAAATTTACGGGACGTGTGTTTAACTGTCAATACTTTAATACAGACAAATCTACCCCTACTACAAACTCAAGACAGTTATTTAAAAACAAATACGCCTTGCGATGACCTCACCTGGAGGCGGTAAATAAAAAAATCAGACGGGCTTCAAGACATTACGAAGAAATAGATGGATTGTTTATATTTCAAAACCTTCAACGGACAAGGAAAACTAGAAACTTATTGGCTATACCCCAAAAAAAAACACAAGAAATATTAAAAATATTCCATGACAACCCCTACACGGGTGGACACTTATCACATTACAAAACAGCTTCAAAAATAAAAATTACGATATCACTGGCCGAATATGTACCGTGATATCCTCCAATATACAAAAATCTTGTGAAGAATGTCAACTACGTAGGCCAAAAAACGAACAAAAAAATTACGGCCTACTACAACCTATTCCACCCTCCATAAAACCCTTTGACAGAATAACAATAGACTTTGTAGGTAATATTACACAAAGTAATGGTTACAAAATATATCCTAGTTGCAACCGATGCCTGCACTAGAATGGCATTTGCAAACCCCTTGTAGAAATGCAGATGCGAACACAGTAGCGCAAAAATTATTAAATCTTATTCTGCACATTTGGATTTCCTAGAATTATTAATCATGACAGAGGAACGCACTTTATGAATTCTGTAATTTCACAGTTACTAAATGCACTCGGGATCGAACAAAGGCCAGGCGCTGCTTATATGTCACAAGTACAAGGTGCGGTTGAAAAATACAACCACACGCTAATCAAGGCAATATCTCATTACGTTGTGGAAAAAAACCCCAAACTTGGTCAAAATACGTACAAATAGTTACCTTTGCCTACAACACGTCTGTAAACATTTCAACAGGCTACACACCGCACTACCTCATGTTTGGTTACGAAGCTAACTTACCGTCTGATTGTATATATTTACAGGTTAATCCCGAAAAAATGGTGTTGGAAAATATAGAAATTTTAGAGCAAATACGCAAAGATATGCCGAAAATCATGGAAAAAGGCCCAGGAAGCGCAAAAGAAATACTTTGACCGTGACAAAACTCATTTGGATTTAAACCCCGGCGATGAAGTCTTGGTCCATTTCCCGAAAGACTACACAAAAAAATATAGTAAATTTCAAACACCATTTAGAGGTCCTTTCGTTGTCAAGAAAAAAATTAACGAAGTGACATATGCAGTAGAAATTTACCACAGGGGAAGGTTAACAGAACAACCAATACATGTTGCTAGAATGAAATTATTCTATAAGAGAATATAAAACAAATATGAAGGGACTTGAGCAATAATAAAATATTCAAGAATAATATATGCAATATTTCTCATGAACATCACTATGCACTCACTGCCTTGTAGAAAAATTTGAAGAGAGTGAAAAGCATCTTCGCAATACTTTCATAATATATGAGGTTAAAAAGCTACCACATAGTCACGCAAGAATCGCTTTAAAGAATAGGTATTATACTCCAGGAGTTGAGAGACCGGTTAACTTGATTACGGTTTGAATGATTCATTATAACGTTATATAACCTTGAGAGTCACTGAAGTAAGTCTAACAGAAATAAAAAATGTATATTAAAATCTCGATGTTGTGTCGGAAAACGTTAGAGAATAAAGACATAAAAGTTTTAGAAAATTAAAACGCCTAACTTTGTATTTTAATGTGAGGTTTACTGTAATTTAGTGATTAAGTGATAGGTTACACGTACCAAAGATATTGGTATAGATAATCCCAATACACAGGACACTAACACAGCACACACGACACGACACGAGCAGAGCCTGTAACCCACGGTAACCGTACTTAGACTGGCTAGTAAGACTTGACCGTGACTCTGGTATGTCTCCCAGGCAGATAAGTTTTCTGCTAACTCAACTAACTTCCCACGCTATACTACACCGGACTATGTTTGTGACTATGACTAGGGGGGCATTGCCTTGTACCAGCGGTCTGGGTCGCCAAGGGCCCTGGTGGTTCAGACAGCTTAGTATGCAAGTAATGTTTCCCACGTACTCGTTTACTACAGTAACAAAAGCGTACTCTAACTTGACACAACGTACATATTATACTTACCTGAGGGATACGTGTATACATAGCCTAGTAATAAAGAATATAAAATATGATAAAGTGTACTACATATATCATATTTATTTAAGTTAGTAGATAGCAATGTTAACATAATATACCCTACAAGGACTCAATTTTCCTGAGATGCATCTCAAAGAAAGAGACATACATGTTCTATATTATATAATCCTAGGATAAACAAATACTTCAATATATGACATGTAAATGACTTATATAACATGTTTAATTATTACATAGCTAATCTAACATTGAAGGAAAGTAACATATATCTAAATAGCATGTATTAGCACGGCAATATTGCTCATAAACAGACTATACAGCCTTCATTTGGCAACATATATTATGATCATAATAATGACTATGGACAATAAGCACAAAGAAGGGACATTACATATTCCTCAGAAACAAAAAGTGCGTAGTATCGTTAAAATTAACATAATATCGAACCTTATTTAAGAACACTAGAGACCAAGATGCTTAGTAAATATTATTACATAGACCTATGGAAATACGACACACCATCGAGAGGTCATTAAAAGATTTCTGTAAATAAAATCCTTAGGCATAAATGTGTATTAATTATAAAATATTAAACTAAAATGTATATGTAACCTGTAGATATTAAGTTTTTAGAATTACGACACCAAAAAGCCAACTACAACCTGAGACACCAGTCTACAAGACACCAATCTACAAGACACCAGTCTACAGCACTCTAACCGATCCCGACCACCCACGAGAAAAATGAAGTCTTCACAGCACTTCCTTTCTACTACTCACAGCACTTGCCATGCCTCATTCGACCACCTTTGCCAGCACATCAACCCACAACACAGAAGAACCCAATAAGCCTCTAGTACAAATCTTCACAGAAGCGTACTTTACTCCAATGCCTCAGACACTACCTTATATCAGTTCCATCCCTATTACATAAAAAAATCCTTTCAAAACACAGCAAAATTTACCTAAAAACGAACCCTCTTTAAATTTCTGCCCTAAAAAACCTCAACAACTCCCAAACCTATTGCAAGATACAGAACAACCTTTCCACATTACAAACCCTCATACATCAAACAAATGGTAGCAGAACACCTCCCATTCATCCAAAGACAGCAACCAGATAGAAACAGAAGATCGCTCACGTTCGTCGGAGATTTCTTCGAATGGTGTTGTGACATTGCGACATAACACCAAATACATGACTTGGCAGACAACAAGGAAGATGTCTACACAGCATTCTCAACACAACAACACTTTCTACTCTCCGAGCTACCTGCGCATTCACCTGCTTTGTTCACAATCTACAAAGACAACACCACTTCCAGCTAAAACACGACGACAAAAACATAGTAAACAACATGGAACTCATTTTGTACATTTTATTAGCCTGGACTTCTATAATAACACTACTTCTTTTTATAGCCCTCTACTTCATCAACATTAATTAACATCAAAATAAAAATTTCTGAAGCCTACAGTACATGAACGTGACTACCCAATGGATAACCTTAATTAGACTATAAGTACGATTTCGTAGGTAGAATCGTCATTAAGCCAGGGGAATGTAAGACATATGTATTATTAGTAAAATAAAATTCATAGAATAGATGTACAGATAGTTGCTGGAAAGGAAGTCTCGTATTGCAATTCGAGAAAAACATCCTCCGGATGTAAGTAGATACGCACATCCGCCCAGACGCCGATGGTGAACAAACAGGAAATGCTTATTTGTAAAAACCGTGCGACAATGTAAGGGACAGCCATGCTGATATGGAAAATTGTTACTCACCAATTATGATGGAGAGATTTGGCAGAGGCGTGGTCAATGAGCTGGCGGGAGAAGAACATCAAAACTGAAGAACAAGGAGGAGAGGTGGAAGTCGAGGACGGGAATTCGTTAAAGTGAAGTTCGGGAGTGTTTGTGTTCGTGTGCGGAAAAATATCTCTAGGCGTAATAAGTGTGATGTGAAATAAAATGTAAGTAATTTTAAGAACTTAGTATATTTTAGGGTTCATTAATCATTTTCAATTCCATATCTATTTAAATGTTCACAATTTCGAAAATGTAAATTTATGTAAATGTTTAGCTATTTTAAAGAAAGTTTCTCATGTTAGTCCATGAACTCATTATTATTGCAACACTACAAAAATACTAGTAAATGTTATAATTAATTAAATTTAAAATAAATTGTAATGAATAATTTAATATCAAACATGTTTTCAAAGTATTAAGGTATTAAGGTTTGTGTTTAATATGTCGATTGACGCAATCAATTAATCAATTTAATGAAATGTTGTCACAAATAAATGTGTTGGTTCATTTGAGGGTATTTGTACTGCCAATCTAACCTATTATTAAATCCTCTCACAGCAACCCTTGCTCATAGTATGTCACAAACTTAATCTTATATAAACCAACCCTACAAAACCTTACAATCGAAGCTGGCGCCTCGTTTTGTAGGCCCCTTTGAAGTAGTTAGGTTTAAAGGCCCAAATATCGTCGAGTTGAAAGACCGTTCGACAAACAAAACTCAAACGGCCCACGTAAAAGACGTGAAAACGTATACGGGATCCAACTGATAGAAATCGAAAGTTTAACTTTTTTCTCATTTTGTTTCCCCGAAGTGGGTGGGGGATGTAACATGTCATTTTTACAGGGGGTTTAAATAAGGCATTTTTATTTTTTTGAGAGGAGAATATTTTTTAGTTAATGACATGTTATGATTTTTATTTCTTTCCACCTACAATTATACACCAGTAGCTCAACGCCATCGTGGGAGACGTCAGCCAGCGGGGTCCGGCTGGACCGGGTAAGACGCGGAGTTTCAGGATACATCCGCCGGAGTTCGCTTCAAGGGCTGAAGCGCCTTACAGCGGACGACTCCAGTACTACAGTACGTAAGTACGCTGTGCCTGGCTTCCTCGCTCTCTCGGTCGCTGTCTCTCGGTCGCTGTCTCTCGGTCGCTGTCTTTCGGTCGGTGATTGCAGTCGAAGTCGTCGAGTCGGAGTCGCTGCCCCCACACACGCCACGATAAGGTGCAAGTAAGAAGGTACTTATTTACCTGCCAAAACACGCTTTTACCTGAACTTGCCTAGTCACTAACGATAGGATAAGTACGCAACATTACGTACTTAAGCTGCTAACGGAATATAATTATAGATATAAAGTGTAGCAAGAAAATAGATCAGGACGAATAGGATTAGATTCTATTACTAGTAAAGGAGACTTTGAATTTAGTTTTACTTAGTTTATCGTTTCTTTTCGAGGCCGCTGGGTCGCTTGACGTACGTTGGCACCAGCGTTCCTGAATTTTGGACTAGGATTGAACGTAGTTTAGTGTTTATATTTAATTTAATTTAATTTATCGTTTCTTTTCGAGGCCACTGGGTCGCTTGACGTACGTTGGCACCAGTGTTCCTGAACTTCGGGCTAGGCGTAATTTAATTTAGCTTTTATTTAGTTTATCGTTTCTTTTCGAGGCCGCTGGGTCGCTTGACGTACGTTGGCACCAGCGTTCCTTAGTTTCGAGCTCTAGGCGAGCTAGGCGCGATTTCGAGCGAGCTAGTGTTTACATTTAGCTTTTATTTAGTTCATCGATTCTTTTCGAGGCCGCTGGGTCGCTTGACGTACGTTGGCACCAGCGTTCCTGAGCTTCGGGCTAGGCGTAATTTAATTTAGTTTTACTTAGTTTATCGTTTCTTTTCGAGGCCGCTGGGTCGCTTGACGTACGTTGGCACCAGCGTTCCTTAGTTTCGAGCTCGAGTCGAGCTAGGCGCGAATTTGAGTGAACTAGTGTTCGCATTTAATTTTTATTTAGTTTATCGTTTCTGTTCGAGACCGCTGGGTCGCTTGACGTACGTTGGCACCAGCGTTCCTTAGTTTCGAGCTCCAGGCGAGCTAGGCGCGATTTCGAGCGAGCAAGTGTTTACATTTAGTTTTTATTTAGTTTATCGTTTCCTTTCAAGGCCGCTGGGTCGCTTGTCGTACGTTGGCACCAGCGTTCCTTAGTTTCAAGCTCTAGGCAAGCTAGGCGCGATTTCGAGCGAGCTAGTGTTTACATTTAGCTTTTATTTAGTTTATCGTTTCTTTTCGAGGGCCGCTGGGTCGCTTGACGTACGTTGGCACCAGTGTTCCTTAGTTTCGAGCTCGAGTCGAGCTAGGCGCGAATTTGAGTGTATTAGTGTTTACATTTAGCCTTTATTTAGTTTAACGTTGCTTTTCGAGGCCGCTGGGTCGCTTGACGTACGTTGGCACCAGTGTTCCTTAGTTTCGAGCTCGAGTCGAGCTAGGCGCGAATTTGAGTGAATTAGTGTTCGCATTTAGTTTTTATTTAGTTCATCGATTCTTTTCGAGGCCGCTGGGTCGCTTGACGTACGTTGGCACCAGCGTTCCTTACTTTCGAGCACTAGTCGAGCTATGTGTGATTTCGAGCGAACTAGTGTTCGCATTTAGATTTATTTAGCTATCATTTCTTTTTTTTGGCCGCTGGGTCGCTTGACGTAAGTTGGCTCCAGCGTTCCTCGTTTTCTTGACTCCTTGGGACATCCCCGGACTAAAGAGATGCGAGTGATCCTCGAGTTTATGGAAAATAATGCAGCGGAAAGGAAAGTACTATTTGACAGGGACGTTTGGATAATATGCAACACACCAGACGAGTGCCCCAAACAACAAAACGCTACGGACTGTGGAGCGTTCGTATGCGCCTAAGCAGAACTCTTGTCAGCGGGGGACACGCCGTCGGGGAAAACCATCAACCCCCTGGAAACCTGAAAAGACGTAGCTCGGGCGCTTAGGAGAGGGAAAATATCCCAGGAGGACTTCCGGGTCTACGGCGAAGCAGGAGACAGGATGTCAAACGAGAGGGTCGTCGCGGTAGCCGAGGAAGACTTCGTTTTGATCAGAGAGCTAAGCGAGGCGATTGGAGATTTAGTTCCTGCGTCCCCGGAACTCCCGCTAAGCACAGGAGAGGAGGATGACCCCGGGAGAGGCATAGTTCTACCGGATCTAACGATGGAAGAGCCTGTGGTGATGACGCCGAGAACCAATACTCCCACGGACGAGCAGACGTCTTCCTGGCTGTCTATAACAGCGAGTGAGACGTGGGAGATGGTAGAAGATGAAAAATTGCAGCGCGCCGGAGATCCGAGTGTCAGCACCCGCCGCTAAACCCAGGACGCCAACGAGCCCAGCAGTAGCGACGATGACTTGTGAGGATGCCCGACAAAGCTTCATGACCATTCGTCAGTTCTTCGGAACGGCCGTGGGAGTAACCCCCGCGTATGGAAAACCAAACGCCCAAGACACCCAGTAAGGGTAAGGCTCCAGAACCCTGATGGAACGTGGTACCGAAACAAACGCGAAAAACGTTACAAAGAAACCAAATTAAAGGGCAATAGCCTCCGGAAGCAGTGATTTGCCTCCAATACATAACGGCCCCGACACAGGAAGCGATCTGCAGTTTAGGTTTACGTTTTTCCAGAAGAATCCTTTAGTTTAACTTTTTCTCATTTTGTTTCCCCGAAGTGGGTGGGGGATGTAACATGTCATTTTTATAGGGGGTTTAAATAAGGAATTTTCTTATGTTTTTGAGAGGAGAATATTTTTTAGTTAATGACATGTTATGATTTTTATTTCTTCCACCTACAATTATACTCCAGTAGCTCAACGCCATCGTGGGAGACGTCAGCCGGCGGGGTCCGGCTGGACCGGGTAAGACGCGGAGTTTCAGGATACATCCGCCGGAGTTCGCTTCAAGGGCTGAAGCGCCTTACAGCGGACGACTCCAGTACTACAGTACGTAAGTACGCTGTGCCTGGCTTCCTCGCTCTCTCGGTCGCTGTCTCTCGGTCGCTGTCTCTCGGTCGCTGTCTTTCGGTCGGTGATTGCAGTCGAAGTCGTCGAGTCGGAGTCGCTGCCCCCACACACGCCACGATAAGGTGCAAGTAAGTAGGTACTTATTTACCTGCCAAAACACGCTTTTACCTGAACTTGCCTAGTCACTAACGATAGGATAAGTACGCAACATTACGTACTTAAGCTGCTAACGGAATATAATTATAGATATAAAGTGTAGCAAGAAAATAGATCAGGACGAATAGGATTAGATTCTATTACTAGTAAAGGAGACTTTGAATTTAGTTTTACTTAATTTATCGTTTCTTTTCGAGGTCGCTGGGTCGCTTGACGTACGTTGGCACCAGCACTCCTGAGCTTCAGGCTAAGCGTAATTTAGTTAAGTTTTACTTAATTTATCGTTTCTTTTCGAGGTCGCTGGGTCGCTTGACGTACGTTGGCACCAGCACTCCTGAGCTTCAGGCTAAGCGTAATTTAGTTAAGTTTTACTTAATTTATCGTTTCTTTTCGAGGTCGCTGGGTTGCTTGACGTACGTTGGCACCAGCGCTCCTGAGCTTCAGGCTAAGCGTAATTTAATTTAGTTTTACTTAATTGTCGTTTCTTTTCGAGGCCGCTGGGTCGCTTGACGTACGTTGGCACCAGCGTTCCTGAATTTTGGACTAGGATTGAACGTAGTTTAGTGTTTATATTTAATTTAATTTAATTTATCGTTTCTTTTCGAGGCCGCTGGGTCGCTTGACGTACGTTGGCACCAGTGTTCCTGAACTTCGGGCTAGTCGTAATTTAATTTAGCTTTTATTTAGTTTATCGTTTTTTTTTCGAGGCCACTGGGTCGCTTGACGTACGTTGGCACCAGCATTCCTGAGCTTCGGGCTAGGCGTAATTTAATTTAGTTTTACTTAGTTTATCGTTTCTTTTCGAGGCCGCTGGGTCGCTTGACGTACGTTGGCACCAGCGTTCCTTAGTTTCGAGCTCGAGTCGAGCTAGGCGCGAATTTGAGTGAACTAGTGTTCGCATTTAATTTTTATTTAGTTTATCGTTTCTGTTCGAGGCCGCTGGGTCGCTTGACGTACGTTGGCACCAGCGTTCCTTAGTTTCGAGCTCCAGGCGAGCTAGGCGCGATTTCGAGCGAGCAAGTGTTTACATTTAGTTTTTATTTAGTTTATCGTTTCCTTTCAAGGCCGCTGGGTCGCTTGACGTACGTTGGCACCAGCGTTCCTTAGTTTCAAGCTCTAGGCGAGCTAGGCGCGATTTCGAGCGAGCTAGTGTTTACATTTAGCTTTTATTTAGTTTATCGTTTCTTTTCGAGGCCGCTGGGTCGCTTGACGTACGTTGGCACCAGTGTTCCTTAGTTTCGAGCTCGAGTCGAGCTAGGCGCGAATTTGAGTGAATTAGTGTTTACATTTAGCCTTTATTTACTTTAACGTTGCTTTTCGAGGCTGCTGCAATAGACTAGAAATTTCGAATTAACATGACCCCAAGAATCTTGAAATTTGCGGTTTGGGATGTGCCACTTCCGGACATCCATAACGTTGGCGAGTAAGATCGGTGTAAAAACTGTTCCAACCCATATTTCAAATAATGTATTGCTTATTTAATAACTTATCGATATCATGAGTTGTATAATCTAAGGAACTTTACAATTTTAATTTACATAGACTGTTATGTAGACTATTTAAGTTATATACATCAAAGGGAAAAGTAATCTACCAAGGTTATTTTACTTGCAGATACACTATTTAGCGATGGCGACATATCGAGTATTGTGCCTGAATGATCTAAATTATGATAATTTATACGTTTACATTATGGTAAGACGAGAAATAAAACATATTTATTTATGTAGTATGCATGTGTTCGGGTAATCTGATAACAAAAATCTATTTACTGTTAATAGTGTAAGTGAAGGGAAATCTATAAAAAACAAAAAGATGAAATATACAATAGTGTACATATTAATATATTTTAAATATCCATAGAAAACAAGAAAGAACATGAATTACAAAGTTTTTGATAAATTCGATACTGTATTTACAAAAAATTGTTGAACTCACGCCACGTTAGGATACAGAAGCACGACCAGGAACAAGTGCAATGGCCAAGAGCTTGATAAAGAGCCAGGAAATATTTAATTGTTTCGTTTAATGTTCTAAATCTTTTAACAAGCAGGATGTGGAAAATCAAACAGCAGGAGTACGCTGGCGACGACCAGGACTAAGACAAGAACTTATAGATGAGTTACTTTTCTTCTTTTAACTTATTTTCTTAGATTATTCTTCCTAATGAAAGGAATTTACATCTTAGATTTAGCGATAATTAACCACAGCCAAAAAAGGTACACAGTTCCAATTTAATTATAACGAGTTTGCAGTTGAAAAGAATTATAATTTTTAATGAATTTTACAATAATTCAATTTTCTTGTTTTATCTTGACTAACAAGTAACTTTTGTATATATCGTGGACAAACTGAAAGAACTTGTGATTTATGGTTTTATATCGCTTCAATTACTCTTAGTGTATAGAAAGAATCAGTTTACAAGTATCTTCTTGAAAACCTCCAAATCTTTTAAAGATCCATTCTCACATGTTTTATAAAAAGTGGAAAGATTGCCAAGAGAATTATTAACTTAATTGTGTCTGAGAGACATCTTTAAGGCATATAATAGTTCTGTAAATATTGAAAATAATTTGAAATTAGTAAATGTTACCTCATTTAGGATTAAAATTCATAACGTATTGCGTTAACTTGTTTAAAACTCAATGATTTCTAAAAATGGTATGGTACATATTTGAGGAAAATTATGGTCCATATCTTTTACTTTATTGCACTAGTTAATAATGATTACCTTTACAGCTCTCATCCACTTTACAAGAGACTAGAAATTGCCGATTAAAATTATATAGTTTTTAGAAACAACTTAGATTCCATTGTCACTTTTAAACGTTGGAACTTCCAATATTAATAATAAGTTTACTCAGAAGAAAGTAAAAAAATGCTACATTTAAGAATAATGCCAGGTTCTAGTTGGTATAAAAACATAACTAAAATTGTTTATCGGGATATCATTATTTACAACACTGTCAGGATATCCAATCCACTGCAAAATCAGATGGGAACAATCAAAATAATTGTTAGGAAGTGACGAGCTACCTAGCCTTAGAGGTATTATGGTTTATACCCAGATATTGGAGTGACTGAGGCTCTTGTTTTCACATGCATTTCACTTTAAACATAATAAAAACTATTATAGATTGCTGTTGTAATTACTCGTGTTACGACCATCACTTTGGATTTGGTCTCGGGTCCATGACATTTGTATTGTGATATTTGTCATTTCCTTTCAATTCAGATTAAGAGAAGGATTAAAAGAACTAAAAAATAAAATAGCAATATTTAAAAAAAAATATTTCTATTAGTTTGACACAATTACAATTAACCGTTGGAACCTTCAGACAACTAACTGAATTTAGCAATATTATTAAAGTTTTGTTTACGCTTACCTGACGCTAATTATACATTTATTTACCGTAGGGACAGTTGGGCTTATGTGTGTATAGCAACTGCAAATATGATTTGTGGAAAATTTTAATTTTTAACCCTTTATACACCGCCACAGAAAGTGTAGTGTGTTTTCTGTCTTAAGAGAAATTCCTATATCCCTTCAATCGAAAAAAGCAGGCTTATGTGCTCTGCAATGTAAAACTGCCATCTTATGACTTATAAAAAACACGTATAGGCTTCTAAATGAAATAATTTTATGACCGGCCAAGGCTATAAACGATGGTTTTTCTAAGAAGTATTTATATTTCCGGAAACACAAGTGTATCACTGTATTATACATTATGCGCCTTCTTTTACGCTAAATAAAAATTTATAGGTTTTTCGTTAACATTCTCTTTTTAGGCAACCATTTTTTACGACATGATTATATTCACTCATTCAGGTGCAAGATGCCACATACTCTTAAATTGTATCCTTTTAGCCATGCTTTAAATTGGCTCATGCATATTACATAGTAAAAAATAACCATGCAAAACACTAGACAATAGTTAATAGGACACACAATCAAGATTGTAACATCTGCTTTAAACCCTTCCTTGTAGGGAAGGCGGTTCATTCCAATTTTGGTTTTTGTGAGGGAATTTATGAAGATAATAGTTCGTTAGTTAGCTAAAATACCTTATGTTAATGTATTATTGTACGTATGTATGTATTTAAAAAAAATGTTTAATTAAATAATATATCCCTAGTTATAATTATACTTTACAATTGAATATACATTTAAAGGGAAAATATGATATCAGGTATTTGTTATAAAAATTAGATTAAGAGACCAATGCAATTTCCACAAATTAAATTTTAAGTTTTAAGTAAAGACATATATTAGCGTGTCAACCATTTGCAAACTACACAACATAAAAAACTAAAAATGACAAATCAGCTTACTAAGCAATATGTATATTCATATGCTTTTGAGGTATATTCATCCAAAAATCTTCTAAAAAGTTCGCATTTTAATATAAGCATACATTTTTATATGATTATTGATGCATTTTTGTATGTGATTAGTTATATAATTTTTATAAATTTAAAAGCACATTAATGTAGACTAATTATTAGCAAGAGTATGAAGTGTCATGTCGAATAATATCCCTAGATAATGATTTATAAATAATAATCTAGCAGATAACTTGAGGCAGAGATAAATCATATTATAACTTATGTTATATTGTTTTATTTAAACGTTTGTAATCTCAGAAAATTTTGAGTTGGCTTAACAAGAAATGGGTTTAATGTTAGTAGTAGTCGTGTTGTTACCAATATAAAAAAGCATGTGAAAGCCATGGGGCAGGTTGCATAGCATATTATTTAATATCTATGGAAACAACGTAGGTATATAATTTAATATTTTAAATTTGAAAGTGAAAGGTCGCACCGTTTTTAATCTTCGTCCAACTCACAACTAGTCGCAGAAGTAGCACCGGGAACACTATTTGATAGCAAGAAGCACGACCAGGACCAGGACTTGATGAGGTACTTTCATTACTTAAAAATCATAGTTTATCATCTAAATATCACTTGTTACCTAAAACAGTTTAGGTCTTAGTTTTAACGAAATTTATCACATCATAAAGTACCAGAAAAGTTAACATATTATACAGATTTTTTTCTTGGGTTTATATTATAGTTGTAGCATTCTAAGTTACGTTTTGTATAGAACTGCTAATCTGTGTTTTGTACTTTATTTCATCCTCTCTATACCCAACACATATAGTGGCAAGCAGTTGTACCATCATTTCTGATCTGAAATCAGGTAGTTCTACCTGAAATAATGTTTTAATTAGTCATGTGTAGTACCAAAAGTTTAACGAAATTCATGTTATTAAATTATATATTAATATAAGTACCTACCATATAAACATTTGAATAACACTCTATATTAAAGATCTGTTCCGTTATTAGGTTATGGTTGTATTTGTCAATATATTACTGTAGACTTATTAACCTGAAATCTTTATCGATATGACCGTTTACGGTATTGCTAATTTGTCTATTTACAAAAACACGTGGATTTTTCTGAATGTAGCTTTCACGTGCCTAATTTACGTAGTACACCAAACATTGCACTTTTAAACTTCTCCTAAAATTATTACAGGCCATATTACAGAATTAAAAATATAATAAAAATTGACTAGAAATATTTCAAGTTTATTCATTGCAAAAAATCTCGTGTATAAGATTTCTCAATGATGGAAACAGTACGTAATATAGGATAATTGTTGGAAAAGGTTATGTTATGAACGATTAATTTTGACGTGACAACGTCTTAAATTAGGTTTGCGGCTCGGAGTCACTCATGAAAAAGTGTAACGCCCGGTAACGTTACGATGCCCGTCCAGTGAGTCCGCCGCACGGGATCCGCACGGGATAAAGCAGATAACTGTGGGTCCGCCGCACGGGATAAAGCAGATAACTATGTTTATTCGTGAGAATGTGGAGTGCTTAGATTCGTCATTTACAACAACTACAACAATAAAGGTAAACAATTGTACACTGATATTTCATTATCGTAAACTATGATTGATTGATTAATTGTTAGATTGACACAAAAGTTGAGAAACTGAGTTTATAGGTTATGTCATACTATTGACAAATGTTGATAGTGTTAAGTAAATTATTAGTATTAATCACTCTGCAATCAATCGTAATTCAGTCGATTGAGAAGAAACAGCGCGTATTGCTAGTCAAACATTTAAAATAACAAATTATAACCTCTAACCTGTCATAACAGTGCGACCAAACAAACGAACTAAACCGACCAATCACCACGCGCGGAGTTAGAATCTAACTGTGTTTAGCAAGAATTTCAAATTCCAATTTTAGTAAATGTTTTATTCAACTTTACCATTTACAGTAACAAATTTTAATTAATTTCAAATTATGTACAATGTTTTAGTAAACAAAATATATTTCTATAGTTAAAATTCGTGCAAGTCTTATTTTCATTCAATTCCTTGTTCCTATTGTGCAATTTAATAATATTTATATCAATAAATATTCTACCGAGAAAAAGACGTTGTCACGTAAAATCTTCGCCCGTAAAACCAACTTTACAGGCAACCATCCATTTTTTTTAAAGTAAAACCAATTTCACTTTTATAATATCCATAAATATTGAAATATAATTAATGCATAAGATTTTCATTGAACATGAAATGATAACATGTACTTAATGCTAATAATAGTCATGACGTAAACAAGCAAATAAAGGCAAAAACCGAAACAAAGAGAAACAGGTGAAATACACACACCAGTGTACGTATTAATATTTGTATCGATGGAAACAACAAAGGATAGGTATAACAAAGCTTTAGATGAATTCAATTGTTTTATTTACACAATTCGTTAAACTTAAACCACGTTAGGTTGGAGAAGCAAGACAAGGAACAAGTGCAATGGCCAAAAGCTTGATAAAGGCCAGGACTTTTTTTAATTGTTCAATTTAATGTTCAAAGACGTTAGGGCGTGGAAAAATCTACACCAGGAGTACTATGGCGAAGACCATGATCGAGACAAGGATTTATGGACAACTTACTTAATGATTTATAATTCCAATATTTTCACTAACTATTCTTTATACCCAAAGCAATATACATGCTAGTCTTGCGATTATCAATTAAAGAAAAAAAATAGTGAAACAATTCCTATGTTATTATAACACATTTTCAGTGAAGAGGATTTTAATTTTAAGGACTTTTGCAATGTGGACTTTTATTTTCTTGTGTAGTGATACTTAAGTTGATTAACATATAATTATTTTTGATGCGTCAGCAGAAAAAATTTGTTATTTATGGTTTTAAATCCCTTCAGTACTATAGATGTACAGAAAGAATCAGTCTACAATTACATATCCACCAAATCCAAATATTTTATTGTCCATTCTCACATAGTTTATAACAAATGAAAAGAGTACTAGGAGAATTATTTACTTCAATTTGACTTAGAGACATTTTTCAGGCATTATATAGTAGTGTAAAAACTTTTAAAAATTGAAAACTAGTGAATTTTAGCTGACCTTGGATTAAAATTCAAAACGTATTGCGTTAATTTGTTTAAAACTCAATCATTACTAAAAACGTTGTTGTTCAGATTTGAGGAGAATTATAGTCTACATCTTTTACTTTATTCAATAAGTTTATGAGAATACCACCAGAGCTTTCTTTTACTTTACAAGAGATTATAACTTGCCGATTGTGATGATACAGTTATAGAAACAACTCCTTAGATTCCTTTGTCACCTATACATGGTTCACTTACACTATTAATAAAAATTTTACTCTGAAAAAAAGGCAAAAAATGCTATATTTGAAAATAATGCTCACTTCTAGTTGTTATGACATTCTCCCCTATTAAAATACGAGTAATAAATGCTAGTAAAGATTGCTATTCAATATTTCTGGTGTTATTGATTAAGCCCATGACGTAATTATGTTATAAACTTTATTTCTTACGGAAATATTTAAAATATAGAATGGAAATTTCCAACTGGATTTTTGAAGAAGAAACTCTAACATTTCCGGTTGGAAACTGAGGTAAAATATATAGTCATCACTCTACTTCACAGACATATCAGTTCCTCACTAACTGGAACATTGTGATGGTCAATATATATGAGAAACGACTCGACAATCATACAGATAAAGTAACTCGCATGATGACTTAAAATTTATATTAGCTCTAAGTTCAAATTTAAGTTTTGTATTGTATTAAAATAGTTATTAGTAGACGTAATAAACTAGCTCCTTAGAAATTTATTGGGTTATTAGAAAATATTTGTTAACTTTGCAGTCGACTAGAATGGAATCTAGCGCTTCTTTTAAAAGTGATTTTAAGAAAATCTATCGACGGTTTTTTTGACAGTCGTCGGAACGCAACTCGACACATGAAAATTTCGGTCGGTCGAGGTTCATATCGGTTTGCAAAAGTACGGAAAAACCGAGAATGGCCCACGTCTCGGGCAAGAGGACAGTGTTCCCGGCCTTAAAGTATTTGTCTTAAAATTAAATTCAGAGCTTAGGTTAATATTATAGGTGATGTCCGTGTTAATTAAAAATAAAAGTTACACAAAACCCATTTTTTGAGATTGTACCCTTAATTCCACTATTTAAATTAATTTATAAAGATACTAGTTAACGTCATGTTCAGCTCTGCGTCCTTATATTGTCACATTATATTCCACTTAAGTTAGTTCTGTTGTATTTTTAAAACTTTAGTAATACGCTGAGCTTTAGCAAAACTCATCACTCGTGAGGCTTGAAATATTTTAATTTTGTCTGTCTGTCAGTTCGCACGATATTCCGAAAACGAACTGACTTTATATTTCAACATTTGCATGAAGGTTAATTTATATTTTTGAGGAAAACACTGTGTTTGATATTAGTATGTGTTAACCGATTGGATTTGGATGAGCTTCAGCGAATATTTTTGCAAAGTTCTTATAGGTAACCATGATGGAAACGAGAAAATATTGAAGAAATAAATATGTAAAAAATTTAGTACTATTATGTAAGATTTTAACAAGTTACATTTTTGTTCGCAGTTGAAAAATAATTTATAATATATTGAAGCCAATTTTAAACGTTAGTGACAATATTGAACTTTATCGCACTCTCCCCTTTCACTTGCTTACCAGAAAACTGGTATAAAACTTTGAATGAAATTTCTACATAAAGAAAAATGAGTTATACGTGATGGTGCATGTCCGATCTCGGAATAAGGCTGAGTGTCATTAAACTGATTCGTTATTATTTTCATTTCAAATAATACATATTTTCGCAAGTCTATTTACTCGTTACTGGTTAGCTTAAGTTTTATCTAACGTTCTTGTAACTAATCTTTTAATACTTGCAACTAATACACTTTTCCGTCTGACTAATAATCACCTGAGTAGGTTATGTTTAAGTGTTTACCTGTAATAAAATATGTAACTGTGAACAGGTTAGCAAATAAACATTATTTTAAACCATATTGTTTTGTACTTCTCTTTGTACACAAAACAAATATCAGTCAATCAAGTAATTCTGTACAGGACGCCATTGCTATTTTAAAATACTTAAATATTAAATCTGTAATTTGACAACTCTTTGCTTGAACTATATTATAATTTATTTTTCATAATAAGAACTTTGCATTATATAGCAATAATAATTATAGCATATTAATGCAAAGGCGCACTTGCATATCTATTGGTCTAATGCTGACAAATTACTAGAATGTGCCTAGTAGACGTCTTCTAACGTAGCTGAATAATTCTGTCTCAACTTATCAACTCAAGGTCCAGAGTTCGAGTTCTGGTTTGTGCACGCTGTTTCCGCATAGTAAAAATACAAACTACATACATAAAAATACTTCTTCGTTAGTATTTGAATTTAAAAAACAGTATCAATAAAACCTAAAACTCGCTGCAGAATTTAACTTTTTGTTGAATTAGTTTAATTTATTTCCAGTTCAGGAATTATAACTGTTCATATACTTGAATTTTTTGGTATTAAATTTACGAATGGCTTCAAATAATAGATTGGAATACTTATTAAATACCTGTTACGTTTAAGCTGAAGGCTACTAAAACTATTGATTTACAAAAACTCAAATAACTGTATTGAATATGTGTGTTACCACGTTTCTCTCATACTGTAAATGGAAACGTTATAAAAAAATTCTGAAAGTGAGATCAGTTTCAAGCGTGTATATTTAGAGAGCCTAACATAAATTGTGTTCCTAAGATCTCGTTTTTCCAAGAAAGTTTTTTTTAGTTTCTCTGAAGATGTGTACTCATTTCCTTTGAAAATATACGAAGAATTCATGTAATGTATCTGCTAGCTCTAACACAGTAATATTTATTTATACATTTAATTTCCCCAGAGAGTTCACTTCTGGTTGGTTTATACCTTTCGGTTGAAACCCACACTAGGTACAGTAAAAACCGATGACACTTAAATCTGTACAACCTTATGGATATCCAGGAGTGGTACATGACTAACTTAAAATGTCGAGATTCTGCAAGGTAATTCGATAGGTTTGATCTACTTCGGGAGATGACTGTTGGAGTTTGTAGTGTTCGTTCCCTATGAGTCAATGATACTTGCCAGCCTAGACCAGTGTGTGCCACCCGGAAATAGACCGGTTTTGATTGGAGAGGCTAGCTCAGAGCTGGCTTTCTCTTTTTACGCGCATGCCTCTAGGGGCTGAATAAATTTCACCAAATTTATTATCTTCAATGGTGAGGCATTTATGGAAATAATGTTTTGTCGAGGTCATAGATGAATTATAAAGGTCGGAAATATACGTGTTTTTTTTTAAATAGGCTTCACAACCTAATTATGTATGCCTGTATATCTTCTTTAACGATGCACTTAGGAAAATTAAAATTTGCAACTGGAAATATAAATCATTTGAGCCAAAATCGTTTTTAATCCAGACATTCCAGGTTCTGGAATTTTAGGTTTGTAGAAGTCCCATACAAGTATTATCCCACTGGAACGTAACATTAAAAATGAGCAAACTCATACTTGTTAAATGTTTGGCGACACAGTAGCAACAACACCTTCTTGATTAATTAACTATCCGTACGTTTACATATTTTTAACTTTCAGAAAAATAAAAATTATAAACACCTACTTAGCCCAAATGTGAGTTAGCTTACAAACATTTTTTAGATGATAGACTTATTAAGGTCATAACATCCGTATAAACATAAAGTAAATATATTTTTTTATTCTTCTGAGATGGATGGAAAGTTATTTGATCTACGAAAGTTTAACCTGAATTATGTTCGCTGTACTATAAATTTATAAGTTTCAGAAACGTTATATACAGTTTATAAATAAATATTGGAAATTCTGTGTTAAAATGTTTATAATATTTCATAGTTCTTTTTATGTATTCTGTGGTAATAATTAGTATTTATTTTGTATTATGTGCATGTTTTAGAGAAAGGGTGCATGGAATAGATACACAAAAATGCTTTTGCAGTTACAGACTTATGCGTTTCAACGCGTTGGCATGTTTTTTTTTTGTTTACTTTAACCTAGATTGTAGTTATTAATTGAATTTGTCATTTTTTTTTAAGAGATCAGATTGTAGATTGAATGTGTGTAGAGTGATTGTATTGAATCACTGAACGATGGATTATGTCCGGAATAATCCTGTTTCCTTCAAAAATGTTACCAGTAATGCGTGAAGCTACGTTATGAATAACTCTTGGGGGACATTTAAAAGAGCATTGTATGGCAGACTAATTGAATCTGATATGATGTTATGTAGGTTTTGTAGATGTAGCCGTATAGTAAAATGTCATGTCAAACGTGCCTGTGGGTTGGATTTGGAAACAAGCATGATATAAATATGTTTATTGATGTATTTGTGACTAGAGAATGTACGACTTGTTTTTTGTACGGGAATTTTGTTCCTTTTCGGTAAGAGACGTTGCATAAAAAATACAAGCCTGCACGATTTAAGATTAAAAGAAAAGAAGGAAAACATTTGAAACTTACTCAACAGTACAATATATAAAATTATGGGATAGAAACGAAAAGATACAACATTTTGTTCAGTAATTTTTCTATAGCTCAGTTTATGATGAAAATCGTTCTATTTCGAGTACGGCCGGGAAACTCCTCCAGGATACATTATGGCCAGGACCAGGACCAGAACTTACAGATGAGTTACTTTTAATATTTTCTTAAAATTCACAGCATCTGCTTTTCTATCTCTCAATAACAAAGCAGTTTACACACCCTATTTTTAGTGACAGAACACCGGAATAGTTAGTGACAACACTAGTGCTAAATAGCAACATTAAAACACGTATTAATTATTTCGTTGATTTGATTTCTTGACTTATTAAGGTTGTCATAGCTTTGTTAAAAACTGCAAATGTTGTGTTTTAGGCTATTTACAATCCGCTCTGTACACAAAGAATACAGAGAGAATCGTTTTGTAGTATAATATAAACGAGACTTTGACGCATGGTAAAATTTTACCTGTTTTTAAATATTTGATGAAAAAACCAATACTTATATAAGAGAAATATTTTCTTACTTACGTCAAACCGCTTTCTTTCTGACGTATTTTCATGGATAAATATTGAAATTTAAGTAAAATAAGTGTATGCTAGCTGAATAATAATATCAGTGATCGACTACATCATGTTACACTGTTTTCAATTACATTTAAAAATCAGTATAGGGTAGTTTTGAAAAGAGAAAATATTCTATGACTTTTATCTTTATGAAGTAGTTACTGAATCGTACACTAGAACTCTCTTCTGTCGAGAGTTTAATCACTCACTCTCTTTTTGGACACCATTATGGCTTTCATAGATTAAAAACTTACGCATTAAATAAGTATTCTTTTCGGGACAGTATTACAATACCTGCAACTTCTCATCTATTACTAGCACACACGCTGATGAAATATTACTAGAATGTGCCTGGTAGACATACTCCACTGTCTTGGTAGTATGTGTTTACCGACTCGGCTATACCACATAAAGTGTCAGAGTTTGAGTACCGAATCGGACGCGCTGTTCACTTACATTAATCTTAATATACACGAGTGCCAGTTATAAATGAAAATTTCAATAATTATATTTTCATATTTTAATTAAATTTTGATGTAACTTCAATAGCATACCGTATTGTAGAACACTCAATTTAAATATTCCAAATAAAATAACTGAATTAAAGTGGTTTCTAAATAAAAAGAGAGAATGCATTTGCTGAAAGACTTTAAGTCTTGTGCAGATATGGTCAGAGGCCTCTTTAAGCACAAAATCAAGTATATAACAGCTTATTTTTTCACTTCTCTAATATTTTTATAGTGATACTGAGAAAAATACCTTCTATATTTGAATATGAAACATAGTTTGTTGACGTAACTTGCGCAGTAAAATTAAAATTATAATTCCTTAAATTACAAGAGAGTAATCAAAGTCAACTATGCAATAAATTAGGAAAATTAATTGTGTGACTACCCTATTAGTGTTAGGGTAGTGGTTTGACATTGCGAAATGGTTATAAAATAGTTATAGCTTTCATTTTATTAGTCGTAAACGGGATGCAATAATTGCAAACAAATCAAAATAAAATATTTGAAAAATCAATAAAAGGTATTTATTTAGGTACGTTTAATCTTTAATTTGACAAGTATTCAAATAATTCTTATAAGTTATAAAAATAGTATTTTTCTTCCTCTAAGGAATTACATATTTGCAGTTTAAATGGACAGTGGATAGTGAAACAGTTTCTATTTAGTTATAACGCGTTCGCAATTAACAGGGTTTATACAATGAGGAAGATTAGCTCGATCAACAAATACATTTCGTATATTTTGTAAGCTAGAAAAACTTGAGATTTGTGTTTTTAAATCCTTTCAGTACTCTAAGTCTACAGAAAGAATCGGTTTACAATCAATTTCGACACATACACAAAGCTATATAATATCCGTTCATACATCTCTGATAAATAGTGTAAAGATTACTTGGAGAATTATTTACTTAAGTATGTCTTAGAGATATCACTCGGGCATTTAATAACGGTATAATATTGAACATGATTTAAATAAGCGAATGCTAGTTGACTTGGGAATAAAATTAATATCTTAATAACATTTAATTGTTTACGCACAATAAAATAATAACTATATTATTATAAATATGTAATTGTTGATATAACCAATTAGTTTCTGAAACCATCACTAGAGCTCTGAAGTTAACCTTCACAGACATCCAGAATTATATTTTTGTATTCTTTTTTTGTTTCCTGTCATAGTAAAAACAATTATTTTTTTATTTTGTAACACATCTTGTAGTTATTAAACATTTAGATTCGGAAAAAAGTACAGTTTTAATACAATTATTTATCTTTAAAAAAAGTCCTTTTTTTAAATAAATATAAAAACGTAACTGAGAGTAACTTTGTTCCTATTAGTTAAGAGTAAATCAGAAAATAATTAGTTTATTTAAAAATATTAATCGTAACTGAAATACTCTATATATATTATTATTTATGTTAAGAATTACTTAATGTCTGATTACTACGTACAATGCTACTAAATTACTTATCAAACAGCATGTATTAATAAGTCTCTTATAAAGAGGTTAACGCTAAACTTCTAGTCGAAAACGTTGAGAGCTTCTTTGGGCCTAACAGGTTGCAGGAACAAAATTAAATGTCTACCAATGACTTCATGGAGACATAGAAATATTTTAATATAATTTGGGAGATTTATATTTTAGATTAAAAACTTTATTATCTATACCAGAGGTAGAAATTATTTTTGTTAGGTTTTAAAAGCTTAACCGTGTTAAGATCAACAATCTTTTTATGTGTCGCTATCTTTTTACCATTTACGATAATAATAAATAATAAATTTGTTTATTTTTGTAAACGTAATATTATTTTACAGAACCTAATTGGGATAATTAAGTATTCCTGAGAATGTCGAATTAAAAATATTTCAAATTTAAAGATACTTCACTTAAAAATAAACTCAACCCGGTTTGTTTACATTTTATTGTATACTATTACAACTCTCTCCAGGTCTCATAGAGGGATTTGGTGATTGGTTAAATTTGGAAATGATGTTTTAAATTTTTTTGTTCATTTTTTTCTATTAGTTACATTCGGAAATGAAGTTTCCAAATGTCATGTCGCGTCGCGTATTGTAGAATAATTAGAAATAGTAAAAGATGGCATGTCGTACAGTTTCCCTGCACGTTGCATCCAAACACTAATAATGTTACACATTTATCAGAGAGGGGGAAAAAAATTATAAGAATCTTTATAGTTAAGTTTTATTTACCCATTTGTGCCTCTAAAGTTTTTGAGTTGGGGTAATCATACAACAAAATTTAGCGTTATTAGTAGTCGTGACGTCAGCAATATAAGGGGCAGCTAAAACGTAAGCAGCAGTTTCAGTACAATATTATTTTATATCCTTCAAAACAAAATAGCATTTATGTTTTAAAATAAGTCTAAAGTTTTATGGCGCTCCATTTTTCAAATTTCCTTCAACTCACAGCTAGTCGTGGAAGTAGCACCAGGAACACGATGATTGGCCAGAAGGAGGACAAGGACCAGGACTTACAAGGGTCAGTAACTTTAATTCAATTTTAATCATAGTTTTTACTTGCTATTTCTCGCTATCCAAAACAGTTTACATCCTAGTTTTAGCGATTATTAATAGATAGTTCATATGAGGCGCTAACATAAGTACAAATTAAATATAGTTAATACACTGTATTTTTAAGTTTTGTGTAAAAGCTACTAATTCGTGTTTGGTGCTATGTATAATCCTCTTA
This sequence comes from Homalodisca vitripennis, assembly GCF_021130785.1. Classification (NCBI taxonomy): domain Eukaryota; kingdom Metazoa; phylum Arthropoda; class Insecta; order Hemiptera; family Cicadellidae; genus Homalodisca; species Homalodisca vitripennis. The sequence continues at coordinate 25,468 of NW_025779648.1, read as the reverse complement.
GTACCCAAAGAGTGCAGGGAGAATCAGTTTACAATATTTCGTATTGGATGGACAGCAATAGATATTTGAAGTTTTCGCGTAATAAAAAGAAAATATGTATATATTGTTATGAGAGGCATTTTCTAATTTGTGTTTTACAACAATCTTTCTAGCGTGGCTAGTAAGCAATAAATTCGTAATCAGTTCACATTACTCGTTGATGTTTATAAAAAAATGATTATTTTTGGTTTGATGGATAAAATTTAAAAATTAAAAACAATACCAAACAGTTGTGACCTACATTTGTTCTTTAAGGTTTAACTCATTATATTAGTTACAGAAATCCACGCCAGAGCTCTCTTTCACAATACAAGAGATAATAACGGGCCAATTTAAATTATGCAATATTAGGAATGCATACTTAGATTCTAATACTAAAATAGATTTAAATATTAAAATTCATATTTTTAAATGATAATAAAAAAATTTCTATTTCATGACGAAATAAAATAAGTCGTTTTGGAGAATAACACACAATCCTCTCCCGAACCCCAAAAAAGTTCGCATGAAACATGTCTCGTATTAAAATAGTGCTGATAGTCTTCTTTGACGTTTGAGAAATCGTCCATTTTGAGTTTGTACCGTAAGGAAAAAGTGTCAACGCAGTCCTTTGTCTGGAGGTGCTTGAGACTGAAATTGCAAGATCGCCCGCGTCCGGCCTGATATTAAAGTCATCTTCAAGCTCCACCACGAAAATGCCCCCAGCCACATGGCATTCGTAGTTGCCAACTACCTATCCTACCAAGAACAAGACCTCCATGGTGCCCCAATCTACTTACAGCCCTCACATAGCTATGTGTGATTTTGTTTTGTTCCACCGACTGAAGAGAGAGCTGATGGTAAAGCACTGGGATTCAGTGGGAAACCTCCAAGCTGAAGTTATAAGAGTACTGAGAGGCATTCCAGTGGAGGAGTTCCAGGGTGCTTCCAAGCGTGGCAGAATTGTCTACGCAGGTTTATTGATGCAGGAGGAAACTATTTTGAAGTATTTTACCATTTTTATCAATCAGATGATTAAATTATGTATTTTCCAGATAATGGTCATTATTTACATTATGCACCCTATATACTCATGTCTCATCAGGTGTACAACTATAAGCACTATGACTTTGACTGACACGATCTAAAAGCACGGTGGAGCTACTGAATCTTCAATAACGCAGATAAGATGGGAAGGACTGAGTCAATACGTATGTTGAGTTTTAGCTCGAGTTCACCTTCTTCTTAGTGCAGCATCTAAAATCTGATGCTGTTGCAGACTTCTTAAATCTCGAGTCATGCTCCTCGAAAGCAATCCAAAAATTTTCGGCGATAAAAAAAAGTTAAAAGGAAATCCCCGCATCGGTTGAACACCTAACATTCACAGCCTCACTGAAACATCCCTCTCACGGTAGATGTGTACCGTTTAAAAGATTTGGTTGCACGTAAGATTTGCTTATATGGAAGACGGTTGATTTCAGTTGCTGCACATAAGAGAAAGGTAAAGTGGAGCTATACTATACACTCACATAAATCCAGCTTTTCCAATTATAACTGCGTAACGGCGTTTGATATAAGTGCAGGTCAATAGTACGGATTTGGCAGAGCGAATATTTTTGGTTGTTATTTGCATTTCAACAAACTGTGTACTATTATGTGATATTGTTATGCCACTTTTAATATCAGAGTAGAAATATATTATAATATATTGTGCCTAATGGTGGAAGTTACTGGCAATATATGATTCCATTGCACACCTTTGTGGTAGTACCCTCGTTTGCTTAGCAGAAATGTTATTTGAGTACTGATAAAAAACCTAGCATGAGGTTTATACATAGGCAAAATCAATTATATTATGGTGCTGTCCAAACATTGAATTAGGCCAAGCGTCATAGAAGCCTAAATGTTCAATATTTAATTTAATATAGATAAGCATAATCTAGCCCTGACGCATTTAGGTATAAGAGAGAGAGGGAGCGTGGTCCCAAATCAGTCGTCCGCTGTTCCAATCAGCGCCACACACCCCCTGATATCTTAAAGGGTCCTGTCCTTGAAGTATTCTGGGCGCTCTTCCGCTTTGCGACTGCTGCCCGTTCGGCGAATAGCAGATACCCCTCTAACCAACCAGGGCGATAGCGTCCCCTGGAGCGAGCCGCTTCCCGGCATTCTGAGTGGAATCATCGGCCGGAGACCATGTAGCTCTACAGTTCGTGGGTCACTCTTTGTGCTCGACCCTTTCGTATTGACTTTGTTTTCAAGTGTTTTTCTTTAATGTGCATTACCATCCTCCTCCCACACTCCTTTGGAGGTAATTTCAGGGTATTAGTGGAGAAGACAGTGTCCAGTGCGGATTATTCGTCGTTCTACCGCGGCCGCCAGCGGTGACGCCCGTTCGCTACGCGCCAATTACGTCGCGCCTAAGCACTCCTGTCGTTGCTGCTTCCCCCTGTGGATCTCTACACCCAGCGAGTTTTCCAAGGTACTGTTAAAACTCCATCACTTGTGTTGTATTCTCCTCTCACCTCTTGTTACCTGCCCACTTTCCCGCCATTCTGCACATTGTTTTATTTTTATTTTCATAATAGGTCCTCCGATTATTAATTTTTAACTTCTGCCCGTACATTTTTGGTCCTCCGGGCCGGATGGGGGGGGAGAGACTCGGACACGAGTCCACCCATACTCTCTCTCACATTAGTAATATACTAGTAATGTATTTAGTTAACAACAGGGCAATATCTGGTTTAGTTAATTGACCACTCTTTCTTTGATAGTATTAATTAACTCACAATAATTCTCCATTCCATTAATGTAACTTTGTGCTAGTGGAAATTTAATTGTTCCTTGTAATTGTTTCTAAAGCAATATATTGCTCACTATTCAATTTGCTATTGAATAACATTTCGCTTTGTTCCATTGTAATTTACTTGTTAAATAAGCAACCAATTAATTGCCATTCTAAGTTCTCATGTCAATTTAAGATTTAACTTGAACTGATTTGCTCTCCTTTTCATTTCAATTATATCATTGTTGTTTCATGTTCTAGCGTAAATTATGTTAAGAAGTGTTAGATTAACTCTCTGATCGATAGTATTGGTGATTGTAGGTCAATTCTATGGTTGTACTCTTGCCAAATTATTGAAAGCAACATTTCTTATCTCTAACCTACATATTAGCTACTTATTTCTCTACACTCCATTGTATTTTGTCAATTTTATTTTAAAAGGTTCATTCACCGTTCTCTACATTGTGTCTCTTTATCAACCTGATTAACTTAGGATATCTCTCACGGGTTACTTAATTGTTTAATAACAATTATCACTGTCTCTCTTATATTATTTTTACTAATAATTGCTCCATTTAAAATATTTTCTCGCCTTAGGGTTACATAACATTGGTACTTAGATTAGCTATTAAGGTAGCTTAGGTGGACATACCGGCACTTAATGTAATCTAATTTTGTCTTATCTCAACTTAACTTGTTCCCCCCTTTCGCTTACATTGATTTGTTTACATTACGGTATCCCTCCATTGTTTTTTAAATTATCTTTGTTAATTGTCTCATTTTATTGTTTTGTGGCACTATCGGGAAACCTTTGGTAATTCTCATTTGTAAAACTGCTTTGCCCCTTTCGATATCACAATGGCTCCCAAGGAATTCAAATACGAAACTTATCGTAAATCAACAGATCTTATCAAATCTCGTTTTGCTTCTCTTAACGAAACCGTCACGAAAATCACTACCAGCGCTCCACCTTTGACACCAGTTCAAATCAGACAATTAAACACAGTGTTCGCGGAAACTAAAGAAGAAACGCGCGGACTTTGAACTTAACCTTCAACGTGTCATCGAAGGTGACAGTGAAGCAGCGGATCAAGATACTCTTTCCAAAGATCAGGATGAGGTTAACGACCTATATGTCGCTATTTCTATCTTGATCGAGGTTTCATCTTGTCACTGAACCCACAACTCCCGCGTCCTCATCACATTCTGATCATCCCGCGTTGTTCCCCACGACGGTAACTGGAGTCAAGTTGCCTAAATTAAAACTTACAGACGTTTGATGGTTCTCCTATGAAATGGATTTCATTTATCAACCTGTTTGACACTACAGTACACCGCAGTGCTTCACTCTCTAACGTCGCTAAGTTCCAGTATTTACTGAGCATATTGGAAGGCGAACCTCTGAACTTAGTGAAGTCGCTCAATCTCACCCCCGCCAATTACCTCATTGCTTATCAGTTGTTGCGGGACAGATATCATAACATACGCCGCCTCACTACTCTCCATCTAAATTATATACTTGACATGCCCGCAGTCGCTAGCAACAATGCTAAACAACTTAGAGCGTTCATAACAACATTTTATGAACATTCAGAGTCCTTGAAAGCCCTGGACTGTGATATCGCCTCTGATAATCCTCTATTGTCAGCTCACTTGTTGCGCAAACTTGACAGCAAAACTGTCCAGAAATTGGAACAGTATCGTGAGTCCCAAAGAGAGCCTGGCGCCGCTCCGCATTCCCTCCCCAAGGTCACGGAGATTATAACATTTTTAAATCTGGAATGCTCCCAGATTGAAGACGCTAGCCTTCACACCCACTCTGAGACGAAAATACTGTCTACCTCTTCCAGACCGAGGGTTGAAAAGCGTGTTCAGTTCGCCTCCCCCAAGCAAATGAATTTGTTAGCTACTGACGCTAAAATTAATTCAAACTACGAAGCTCTTTGTTTTTGTTGCCGGAAATCTGGGCACAAAATTTACCAATGTCCTCTGTTTAAGGACAAGTCTCCTAATGAGCGGTACAACCTCGTTAAAGGTAACCAGCGGTGCATTTCATGCTTGGGAAATCATCCGATTAAAGAGTGCAGATCCAAGAACACATGTTCGACTTGCCACAGGAAACACCATTCGCTTCTGCACTTTAATAACAGCGCCGATAGGCCTAGCTCTTCCGCCACTGCGCCTCTACCCCCCCCCGCTAGCTGTCAACACAACACTGACTTGTGCCGCGCGCTCCACCTCTCTCACTGAAAACAAGCACCGTGCTGCTCTGTACAGCACTGGTCAAACTCACTGCCCACAATGGCCAGTCATATATTTTTCCGCGCCTTATTGGATTCTGGCAGTATGTCCGACTTTGTTTCTGAGCGTGCTGCTCAGCTGTTAGGCTCACGTCGCCAGCCTTCTAACCTCACTGTCATTGGGTTAGCCCAAAACATGACTAACACCAGAGGGTCACTAGATCTCAATCTTGAAACATTATCGGGACACTTAATTGCCCAAAACCATTCCTTCCATGTACTGGAAAAAATCTCTCTCGAACTTCCGCGGGTAGAACTTAACCCGGAAGTACTCATGCGAACAAAATCTTTTGTTCTCGCGGACCCGACCTTTGGCAAGCCTGGTCCAATCGATGTCCTCATCGGCAACTCTCTCTTCCCTCAACTGCTTACCAATGAGCGACACTCTCTCGGGGCGAATATGCCTTTTGCTCTTGGCACTATTTTTGGATATGTGATTGTTGGAAGTGCGCCGTGTCTCTCTACCGCGCAAAGAACCTCTAATCTCGCCATCTCTCTCCTCTCGACCACAGATACTGACCTCCACTCCTCCCTTCAACGATTTTGGACACAGGAAAGAACTTCCGATCTGTAGTAAAAAAATCGGAAGAAGAAATCGCGTGTGATAAACTGTTTGAGACATCGCATACACGTGACTCGGAAGGTCGCTATGTAGTCAAGCTTCCCTTTGTTGACAACCTCGCCCACACTAAATTGGGAACGTCAAGGTCAACCGCCGCTCATCGCCTGGAGTCTATGGAGAGGCAGATCCACGCCAGAAAATAACTCCCCCCTGAAGGCGCTCTATATCGAGTTCATGACCGAGTACGAGGCGCTCGGGACACATGAAATGTCTTCCCCATCCTGATTTATCTGCTCCGCATTATTTTCTCCCACATCATGGGGTAGTGAAAGAGTATAGTAGCACTACCAAGCTTCGTGTTGTTTTTGACGCCAGTGCCAAGACCGGCTCAGGCCTATCCCTCAACGACGTACTTCTCACCGGTCCAAAGTTACAAAATAATATTTGTGATATCCTTCTCCACTTCCGGCTGAAAAATTTTGTTTTTTCGTGCGACATCCGGCAGATGTACCGCCAAATTAAGATTCATCCAGACGACCAAAGGTTTCAGCTCATCCTTTGGCGTGAAAACCCCTCCCTTCCGCTCTCTACTTACCAGCTGACCACGGTGACGTATGGTATGAACTGTTCACCCTACCTCGCCATAAAAAACTCTCCGACAATTGACACAAGATGAAGGTTCCAATTTCCCTCAGGCAGCTCACATTCTGAAACACCATAGCTATGTGGACGATTTGATAGCCGGAGCGTCCACTGAAGACGAAGCTCTCCAACTTCAACATCAGCTGATCGAGCTTCTCCGCTTAGGCGGCTTTGAACTGAGGAAATGGGTTTCTAATTGCCCAAAATTACTTCAACCATTGCCTGCCTCTCATCAAGAATCCCCTGTGTTTCTTCAACCTTCGTCGGACCCTCTGTTCTCCATCTTAGGTATCCATTGGTCACCTGTGACAGACTGTTTTAAATATAACCTCAACTTCACATGTGATGCCCTGACTAAGCGGAAAGTGCTAAGTCTGATTGCTCGGATTTACGACCCGTGCGGTTTTTTTGTCCCCTTGCATAATGATAGCAAAGCGCTTCATGCAAGTGTTGTGGACTTCCGGTGTATCTTGGGATGAACCCTTGTCTCCGGACCTCGCGCTAAAATGGCGAGACTTTGTGATCGACTTAAAAAACATTGTTGAAGTGTCGATCCCTCGGCCGATAATGGCCACCCCCTCTAGCTCATGTGAACTACATGGTTTCTCGGACGCATCCGAGACCGGTTACGCCGCTGTTGTGTATATAAGGTGCATAAACACTGATAGTGAAGTGAGTGTGACCCAAATAATTTCAAAAACTCGTGCTGCCCCGCTAAAACGAGTAACTTTGCCGCGATTAGAGTTGTGCGCGGCTCACCTCCTGGCTAATTTAGTTCATTATGTACAGTCTCAGTATTCCAGTGTATTAAGTATTGACTCTACAACTTTGTGGTGTGATTCGACTGTGACTCTGTCCTGGATACATACTCTCCCTTACCGCCTCAAAACGTATGTAGCGAATCGTGTAGCTCAAATCCAAGAGCTCATTCCTCCCTCTTCTTGGCGTCATGTGTCTAGTGCTGACAACCCTGCAGACTGTGCTTCTCGTGGGATCCTCCCTTCGGAACTTGTTCATCACACTCTTTGGTGGCACGGACCCTTGTGGCTGCAACTACCTCCTCCAGATTGGCCCACTTCCAGTTTTTCTCCGCTCGATGATTCTTCCTTGGACGAGTTGAAGCCCGTTCCGCTGTCCGTCTTCGTTGCAGCCTCCCAGCCTCCTTGGGATCTACTCACTCGTTTCTCCTCCTGGACCAAGCTGCTCCATGTGTTGGCGTATCTCCTCCGGTTCGTCTCTCATAGCCGCCGGCAAGAACATCATGTGGGTCCTCTTTCTGTCGTCGAGGTGCGAGCTGCTCAACTTCGCCTCTTCCAATTAGTTCAACGAGAATCTTTTCCTGATGACCTGGCAGCCCTTCGAGACAACAAGAACTGCTCCATCAAGCTACAGCGCCTTGCTCCCTTCATTGATGCTGAAGGACTCCTCCGTGTTGGTGGTCGACTAAAGCTTGCTGACTTGACGGAAGAAGTGCGCCACCCCTGTATTTTGCCTAAATCTCACCATGTTGTTAACTTACTAATAGACCACACTCACCTACAAAACTTACATTCAGGGGTTCAATTAACCATGTCCCTTTTAGCCCAGCATGTCTGGATTCTCTCTGCTCGTAGTGTGGTGCGCTCGCGCATTTTTCAATGCCTCCCTTGCTTTAAACAAAGACCCAAGCCTTTGTTCCCTCTCATGGGTGATCTACCCAAAGCCCGCATAATTCCCGCTCGACCTTTCTTGTCGACAGGCATTGACTATGGTGGTCCCTTCAACGTCAAGATTCACAACCTCCGCTCTATCCGACACACTAAAGCTTACATCTGTCTCTTTGTGTGCCTAGTGACTAAGTCTGTACATATAGAAGTCGCCACTGATCTGTCCACGGACGCATTTATAGCCGCACTCACACGTTTTGTTTCACGTAGAGGCCTATGTACCGACATCTATAGTGACTGTGGTACAAACTTTGTTGGTGCGAGAAACTCTTTACAGCAACTAATCACTTCCTCTGGCAAGCTCCAAATTCACCAATTTTCCCTCGGCCAGAAAATTAACTTTCATTTTAACCCCCCTGCAGCTCCCCACCATGGCGGCCTCTGGGAAAGCGCCATTAAGAGCGCCAAATTTCACTTGAAAAGAGTTCTGGGCACCTATGTTCCCACTCTTGCCCAATTTACCACCCTCACTTGCCAGGTGGAAGCAATGTTGAATTCCCGCCCGCTTACTGCGCTCTCCAGTGACCCCAACGATTTACAACCTCTCACTCCGGGGGCACTTCCTGATTGGAGCGCCGCTAGTGGCTGTGCCCGAACGCAACCTTGCAGATTTGCCGGATAACAGGCTGGCTCATTGGCAGCTAGTGCAGGCTTTCTCCCAGCGAGTGTGGGAAACGCTGGAGCAGGGAGTACCTCCATTCCCTCCAGCAAAGACTTAAGTGGGAGCGGCCCTCCCGAAATTTACAAGTTGGCGATCTAGTATTGGTCCAACAAGACTCTCCCTCGCTGTGTTGGCCCCTCGCTAGAATAACTAAGCTTTTCCCTGGACGTGACAGTGTAGTGCGTGTGTGGTAGAACTCAAGACCCCCCAAGGTACCTTTACACGCCCGGCAGTCAAAGTGTTCCTGCTGCCGTTCTTGTCACCAATAGCTTAAGTCTATCTCAACACTTTAGGATAGATAGTTAAGACCTAGTTTAAGATGTTAGTCTTTAGCTTTATTTTCTCATGTTCTTTCTCGATCATGCCACTTTGATTTGTTGAATCCTGATGATTCAAAGCCGCCGGTATGTTCAATATTTAATTTAATATAGATAAGCATAATCTAGCCCAGACGCATTTAGGTATAAGAGAGAGAGGGAGCGTGGTCCCAAATCAGTCGTCCGCTGTTCCAATCAGCGCCACACCCCCTGATATCTTAAAGGGTCCTGTCATTGAAGTATTCTGGGCGCTCTTCCGCTTTGCGACTGCTGCCCGTTCGGCGAATAGCAGATACCCCTCTAACCAACCAGGGCGATAGCGTCCCCTGGAGCGAGCCGCTTCCCGGCATTCTGAGTGGAATCATCGGCCGGAGACCATGTAGCTCTACAGTTCGTGGGTCACTCTTTGTGCTCGACCCTTTCGTATTGACTTTGTTTTCAAGTGTTTTTCTTTAATGTGCATTACCATCCTCCTCCCACACTCCTTTGGAGGTAATTTCAGGGTATTAGTGGAGAAGACAGTGTGTCCAGTGCGGATTATTCGTCGTTCTACCGCGGCCGCCAGCGGTGACGCCCGTTCGCTACGCGCCAATTACGTCGCGCCTAAGCACTCCTGTCGTTGCTGCTTCCCCCTGTGGATCTCTACACACAGCGAGTTTTCCAAGGTACTGTTAAAACTCCATCACTTGTGTTGTATTCTCCTCTCACCTCTTGTTACCTGCCCACTTTCCCGCCATTCTGCACATTGTTTTATTTTTATTTTCATAATAGGTCCTCCGATTATTAATTTTTAACTTCTGCCCCGTACACTAATACTATGTAAGCTCACACGATTTCTCTTTTAGGTCACCGAGAATGTTAACATTTCTTTCCTGTACGATTGTTTGTTTATTTGTCCACAGGATGAATCGAAAATGAAACAAGCTATAAAGAGTTAAAGTTTTGGCAAGCAAACTCAGCGAATCCCATTACATAACACGTAACAAATTTGAAGAATAATATAAAATACCTTTGATAATTTCTCATTTCTTACATATAAGGAGTCTGACTTCACTCTCCTCTCCTAAAGTTTTAAGCTACCAAGCAATAACGATTGAACGTTTAAGTGGAGTGTCAATTCCCAATACATGGCCACTTTTTATTAATTTCAAAATTCTTCCCATTAGAAATCTATATATTTTTAAAATTTTAAAACTATTTTACATCAGAAGTACATCAAATTTATTTGGAGAAAATATCAGATACCAATTAAGAAATCTACTAGTGGAAGTTCCGAAGCCTAACTTAACTCTTTATAAAAAGTTTTATACATTTAATGCACCACGCTTATTTTATTTAATTTCGTTCAAAATTCAGAAAAAAGAAACTATTTCACAATTTTTAGTTGGCCTAAAAAAACTATTGTTCACGTTTCCTGATTGTGAAAATTTATTTAGCGTTATTGAATAGTTTGTTCTTTTTTCTTTCACAAAGGGGATAAATGATTTTTTACATTTTAATATAGGTTTATCTAAAATTAGTTTCCTACTAGATTGCATACATATATAATCAGTTAACTCGTCTATCAATTAAGTTTTGTTTATTTGATCCAATTCTAAGTATAGCTCATTATAATAAATGTTTAGATATATTTAATTGTTTTATTTTACTTGTTATGAATAATAGCAAAAATGTCTAAGGCAGAAATAATAAATGTTTATATTAAATGTCCTTTAAATTATTTTACGTAAAAAAGATGTATTTTGATTTTTTTTTTAGACAGCACAAGTGCAGCTGTTGTTTTCTGTGTTGTTTTTAAGTGTTTTTTCAAGTGACGGATATCCCACACGGGCCTTGGCTTTGGGATATACCTAATTTATTTCACTACAAAATTATGTTATTTTATTATTAATTATTTTAGTTTTTTTAGGATATTGTACTTAATTGTTTAGAATAATTATGCTGTGCTTAATTTTCTTTTAGTATTAGTACTTTACTGTTATTTGTTTGTATTATGTAAAAAAAGTGAAATAAATTTCTTTTTGAATTGAAAATTGAATTGAATTATTTCGTTGCTAGTACTAAAATTAATAAAAAGTAGAGTTTCACATAGACCGGAAAACCGAAGCAGGATCCTGTTCCATTACGGGAAGCATAGCTATGAAATAGAATATTTCTGCCCGGAAAAGTATACCAGCCTAACAACCAGCGACCGATAATGCAGTCCATTTTTATCTGGAAGCCAGGCTAATACTTTCTTGCGTGTATGTTTACACAGACACCGATTTACCGTAAATGCCGATGGTGGAGAGGCTTGTTTTTCAACATTGATAGTGTCTCCACAGTAGATAGTCATAGCTAACTATAAATATACAACCGTTAAAAAGGGTGTATCAATTATCCTCTATGTGATCCACACTTTAAAGGAGATAAACGAGGCACTCTGTATTTAGTCTTTGGTACCCTCTCCTCAAACAAAGCAGGGAGACGAGATACTGCAGGTTAAATCTTGGTTATATCCTCACTTCAGAAAATGGGACTGAATGTTTGAAAAAGCTCTAAGCGTGTTTGCTACCAATGTGATCGATCACGAATAATTAATATTGTGCCATGAGCTGGCGGTTGTTTCGTGCGATAGTACCTTTGAGGCGTTCACAATTAGCTTCGACTCCCACAATGTATTAACATAAGTATAGCCAGGCTATAAGATTACTTAGATACTGGTCTTCCTCGTATATATTGTACAGAGATAATGAAGAAATTATTGAAAAAACATTTCAGGATTGCAAGGTGACTAAAAAACGTCTCCATTATCATAAACAGGTTAAAATATTACAATTATGATTAATACAGGGAAAAAAGAACTAGTAATTCATAAACAGAATTATTCACAAAGTTTATAGACTAAGGCAAAGTTACACACAAGCAGAACGTGGGCTTAGTGCTGCGATTCAAGGCCAATCTTGAGCTGCTACAGTTCTAACGTCGTAAGCAAAATGCCCGAGGCCAACAATCCTTTCCGTGCAACAGTCTGTCCTTGTCGTTAACTATTTATATAAAATTTAATCGTCATTATACAGTATTTTTGACAAAGTACAAGTATCAAGGCTAAGAACAAACAAGCACAAGTTGGATTAGAGCTGCAATACAATAAGGCCAGACTTGAGCTGCTACAGTACTAACGTCTTCTGCACAATGACGGAGGCCAGCAATCCTCTCCGTGCAACAGTCTGCCCTTGTCGTTAACTATTTCTATAAAACTTCATCGTGATTATACAGTATTGATCGCAAAGTACAAGTATCTAGGCTAAGAAAAAACAGGCATAAGTTGGATTAGAGCTGCAATACAATAAGGCCAGTCTTGAGCTGCTACAGTACTAACGTCTTCTGCACTATGACGGAGGCCAACAATCCTCTCCGTGCAACAGTCTGCCCTTGTCGTTAACTATTTCTATAAAACTTCATCGTGATTATACAGTATTTATCGCAAAGTACAAGTATCTAGGCTAAGAAAAAAACAAGCATAAGTTGGATTAGAGCTGCAATACAATAAGGCCAGTCTTGAGCTGCTACAGTACTAACGTCTTCTGCACTATGACGGAGGCCAACAATCCTCTCCGTGCAAAAGTCTGCCCTTGTCGTTAACTAAATTTATAAAATTTCATCGTGATTATACAGTATTTTTCACAAAATACAAATATTAAGGCTAAGAACAAACAATTATATGTTGGATTAGAGCTGCAATACAATAAGGCCAGTCTTGAGCTGTTACGGTACTAACGTCTTCTGCCCAATGATCGAGGCCAACAATCCTCTCCGTGCAACAGTCTGCCTTTTGTCGTTAACTATTTCTATAAAACTTCATCGTGATTATACAGTATTGATCGCAAAGTACAAGTATCAAGGCTAAGAAAAACAAGCATAAGTTGGATTAGAGCTGCAATACAATAAGGCCAGTCTTGAGCTACTGTAATACTAACCGTGGCTTTAGGCCAACACAGCCGAGACCCCGGAGGATGTACTGGCGTCTGACTGCGATTGGTAATAAATTGTTCTAATTGTTAAAGTTTCATCTTGATTATACGTAACAAAGTACATGGAACATGAGAAAATGCACAGAGATACACCATAGGCCTAGAACTATGACATCTCGTGGTCAATCTTGTGCTACTAGTTCACATGAAGGCAATGATACTAAGGATATTTTCTGTTCTCGACTGTTGATTAAACAATTTGTACCTATTTTTTAACAGAGATTCATTACATCATGCACTTATAATTACATGAAACTAATTTTGGTATGTAAATATTTTATAACATTTGAACTTAAATGTTAAATTAATAACAAATTTTTAAAGGCAAAAATTTCAGACAAGAATAATTTATTTAAATTTTTATCGCTTTTATTTCCCTTAAAATTTACGAATTAAGCTAGTGTTACCAGAAAAATATAAATAAAGAAATAATAAGTAGGAGTAACGTAAGATATAAAAAAATTGACAATACAATTTAAATAAATAATTAAGTTACATAAGTCAAGTTTTATACTATTTTGGATAAAACATACTTTTCAGATGCCTACCGTATGAATATCCGCTATTTACGCAGCAATTTATTTTTCAATGCCGATACGAGGCGATTCTCAATATAATATATACAGTTATATAATATATTATAATAATATTAATCTGCCTCAATTCCCATCCAAGTAGTTCTATGTTTAAATAAAACAGGAAACCCAGTGTTCATTTTTTAACTGTTAAGATCCTAGAACTCTTTATCATTAGCACACTGATTTAATTAAACATAGAAACAGGAGCCAAACCAAGAATTAAAAACATAACACAATAGTATTTTAACAAATAAATACCATGATCAACAATATTCCAATCAGAATATTATACGAAGAATATTTTTAGATGTTTACATAGAAATAAAAATATATATAAGAAGGGAAAAATAATCACTTAGATAAAACCATCTGATTGCCTTAATTTTAAAACTAATTGCTATGCGATTAAATTGTTTTGTATTTATCATATTCGTATTTTGGTTGGAATTTTCCCGTAAATTATAAATTTCTTTTAGGTCGAAGCAACTCAAAATTATTATTACTATTAGTGTACCATCAACGAACTTGGGAAGTATCACTTCTAAACAATTTCAGTTACAGACATTTCCAAGAGTTTAAAAACTTTCTTACTTAATTATATCAACCTTCTCTCAAAACTCGTCAGGATGATTTAGAGTCCATTTATCTTCGATCAGATTAGAATATGCTCCTGTAGAGAATATTTAAAATTTTGGATGAGGATTTTTTCTTTAAAAAATAATGTGTTATTTTAAGGAAAGAATCAGTCAGTAAGCATGCAAGAAACTTCCTGTAAAATAACAACAAATCTATTAAAAGTGTAGCCTTCTTATTACTCAAGTATGATCTGATAGAGCAGTATTGTTGGGCTTAAATAAAATCAAGGACTTGCGACTATTAGTAAAAATCAAACGCTAATTATTTTACGATTTTCCAAAAGTGAGAAGCTAACATCACAAGATATGGATTTATCAGCGCTGGTAAATCAGCAGTGAATATCACCTACGTGTAAATTACGTTATCACACGTAAGCTAACAAAAACCAATCTATCATTACCTATAACCTAACGTAACATACACTAACCGTAGCTGAATAGGTGTAATGCGTTTACCTTGAGGAATGAGGTTTATCCGACAATCACATAATCGTAAACTAGGTTCCCATTCCCTCTTAAGAATTATAGACTTACAAGTGCTAAAAAAATTTTACAAAAATATACTTCAATTTAGTGTCTAATTAGGACTAAGTAATATAAGAATCTTATAGCGCCTCTTCGTAACGTTTAGCTCACTTCTGTTAACAAGTCAATTTTTGCGGGGATATTAAGCTCTCCACCGTTTATACTATGGTTTTAATTATGCTATCGTATTATAAAGTACTTAGTCTGTATTAATACTAATCATTTGAATACTCACCACCACTCACATCTCTTTTACCAGGTGGCCCGTCTCCGGATTGCCCATCTGGTAAAGCGAACATATCATTATCCTCAGAAACTGGAATTTTAATATTCTTACAGCGCCTTTTTCGCAAAATTTAGTTCAGTTCTGTTTATAAGTAAAGTTTTAAGAAGATATAAGCCTCTGCACTATTTATATTATATTATAAGTTATGCTATAATTGTAGAAAGTACTTAGTCTGTAGTAATATTACTAATTTGAGTACATACCATAACTCACATCTCTTTTACCAGGTGGCCCGTCTCCGGATTGCCCATCTGGAAAAGCGAACATATCATTATCCTCAGAAACTGAAAATTTAATATTCTTACGGCGTCTTTTCGTAAAATTTAGTTCATTTCTGTTACCAAGACAATTGTTAAGGAGATATTTAGCTCTGCACTGTATATGTTATTGTTCAAATTACGCTATCATACTATAAAGCACTTAGTTTGTATTAATATTACTAATTTTAATACCTACCAAACCTCACATCTCTTTTACCAGGTGGCCCGTCTCCTGATTGGCCCATCTGGAAATGGGAACATATCATTATCCTCAGAAACTGAAAATGTAATACTCTAACAGGACCTTTCGTAAAATTTTGCTCAGTTCTTTTAACAAGACATTTTTAAGGAGATATTTAGCTCTGCACTGGGTATATTATTGTTTAAATTATGCCATCATATTATAAAGTACTTAGTGTGTATTATATTACTAATTTGAGTACCTACCAAAACTCACATCTCTTTTACCAGGCGGCCCGTCTCCTGATTGTCCATCTTGGAAGGCGAACATTTCATTATCCTCAGAAACTGAAAATTTAATACCCTAACAGCGCTTTTTCGTAAAATTTTGCTCAGTTCTTTTAACAAGACATTTTTTGAGGAGATATTTAGCTCTGCACTGGATATATTATTGTTTAAGTTATGCCATCACATTATAAAGTACTTAGTCTGTATTAATATTACTAATTTGAGTACCTACCAAAACTCACATCTCTTTTACCAGGCGGCCCGTCTCCTGATTGTCCCATTTTGGAAGGCGAACATTTTCATTATCCTCAGCTGGTAGTTGAGAGGATGGGATAACCTCCATCAGGACCATGCAGAGAGTCACGAATAGCAATACAGACCACATCATTGTTTCACTGCAACAGACAGATGTATGTCGTAAGTAACATAATTGGAGTAGAAGCAGATGAAACAGGTCTGCGGTTGATAAGGATCACGACTAGCACAATGTACCACATCATGGTTTCATTGCAACACAGAGATATACGTCAATAATTTCAAAATGGGAGAAGTTGGAGCTGGAAAGTGCTCTGAGCTTGTTAAGGCTCTCATATTACCCCATAAATAGCTTTTAAATAATTATGAAAAATCTTTATTTTGTAATAATAAAGGTGCAATAAGTGGGCCACTTTTTTTTAAATGTTTTTCAACATTCTTACTATAAACTTAAAAAATATACAAGGAATCAATATGTATAATTTATATTTTTCTTAACACCAATTTCAAAAGCTGTATTTATGTACGCTTCAGAACTATGTGAAGCTCTGGTGTGCCAATTTAAAAGTGGAATGGCAGCAGATGACCAGTATCATGCAACAAATGCAAGACCAGAAATATTGTTTAATCTAGAAACTACTAATACAAAATTGAAATAGTCATGTTGTTAGATATTCATGAAACATATTTTTATGTGTGTAACATATCTAAAATTTAACTTTAACTTTTGCATTCACTCACTTCGAGAAACATCAAAAAAATTAAGCTTTTAGCTTTTTCTTATTAAGTGATGTTTGAAACACACACACACACACACACACACACACACCTATATATATATAAAATTTTTAAATTGAGTCTTGTATTTATTCAAACAATTAAACAACTTAATCATGTGATTAGTTGCAAATTTAGGCATAAAGCTAACAAATCTAATTAATCATATAGTTTAAGGCACTTTAGGCTTACGCCTCAACACTAAAACCATCTAATTCCCTTTACAAGCATATACAGGAATTTATCATTCTGTAAGGATGTCCATTATTAATGTAAGCCCTCCAAAAAATAAGGTTCTGGTAAACTAGTAGTTGTAATTGTTGTAAACCTTGTTTACAGTATCAAATATTAAAAATAAAGTGGTAAGTTAGCTTATATTAACTTACCCAAAAACAGGGGACTGTAGTTGATAATGAACGTCTTATATTCACTGCTTTATATACAAAGATTGCACGTGTTTTGTGTAGTTCATAATTATCTATGTCCCATTTTTTACTGCAGTTCATCATCATTTATTCTCTATTTAAATATCTTACTACTAAAAAGCTATTGAAAGAATAATTACTACTAAAATTTGTTCAAGTTCGTTCAGTTTTTTTCAATTGCGATCATTGTGATTAATAAGTGAAACATTATTTTAAATGCCCACTTTAAAGGTGAAACAGCAAATATATCGTTTCCTATTCTGAAACAGCAAAGAGTAATTAATACAAAGGTTTATTGCTATAAAAGTGCAGTGGTAAGAAAGATACACTTAATTAAAATATAAAGATGCTCATGTAGGCAGAACGCTTACTGTGCTTATTACACCAGTAAACTTTTATTACTGAAACAGGTCTACATATATTTTTAATAGTCAATGCCACATTAAATTTAAAATGTAATATTTAAAATATGAATAAGTTTTATAATATCTATTAAACGTAATTTTACTGTAAGAACAGTGTCTGAATTATTGTTACTTGTAAAAATATCAGGAAAAAAGTTCACTAAATTTCACAAGAAACACGAAATCGAGAAATCCATAGCTAAATGAACCGAACGTATAAGTGAACCTATTCAACCTGAATGCCGAGAATATTACTACAGAATAAAAGCGTGTAAAGCAATTTGATATTCATAAAAATGTCTAGTAAACCCTCTTAAACTGGTATAGTTGTCTGGGGGGCGACTAGGGGGACCTGATTAAAACATTTATATAGTCTCAATTTCTCCAAGTAACTTATGTCATTTACCGTTATCTTGGATCTTTACACAGTTCAGTTTCCATTCTGAGCAACTACATATCTATGATGCATATAGCATTTTTAATCAGTTAACACCTAATATAACTTGCTGGATCCAAAATTTTTCCTTGCACGCATATCGTATTTGTTAGAATTTCAATTTTTATGTTTATATATGTATATATATATATGTGTATTTTACTATTAGTTAAGATTTAGATGTCCCTAGCCTCTATTAAGACTGATTCGCATAGAGTACTTATTCTCTCCGTTACCACTCTAGTACATATATATATAATTTCAGTAAGGTTTAAATCCGGGTAAACGCACATATGTTGTATTTTGGGTTACTATAACTTCAGAAAAATACTGATTAGACTGAACTTAACTATTAATAATTAACCCAAAATTATTATAAAGTAACTAACCGTTACCCGAGGTGTCGCAAACAATTTACTTGGATTTGCACGTGTATCAGCCCTGTTTAGAGTGAATTATAGTTTCGACCCAAACGCTGTGTTTGCCTTGTTGGCAAAATCAAGAAAATTTATCAAAAAGTTTATATTTATGGCCACAGTAATTGACTCTTGTCTTAGTATTTGGTCTATTATTTTGTATAAAAACTGCATCAGTATGATTTATTGCATTTCATAATATAAAGTACTTGCTACGCATAATTATGAGATTAGAAAATCTTAAAAAAAATTCCTCATTGGTTGCCTTTGTTTATATATAATGTCTCTAAAACTCATCATCTTTTGGGATTTTTTATGTAAACAGGAAGCTCTCATAAATTTGTAGCGGATATAAGGATAAATAATATTTAGCGGATATGGGAAGAAATAAAATGAACCCAATTATATTACTTATGTTCTATTATTGAAATCATGGGGGTTACTTACAGTATTGAAGATTGTGTTTTCAGACATTGTACCAGTAGCGTTGCTTCTCAACATCTTTGTTGGTATTTGAATAATATTAGAAAATAT
Source organism: Homalodisca vitripennis (assembly GCF_021130785.1). NCBI lineage: Eukaryota > Metazoa > Arthropoda > Insecta > Hemiptera > Cicadellidae > Homalodisca > Homalodisca vitripennis. Next base: position 6,468 of record NW_025779648.1, on the reverse strand, counting down.
ATCGAGCATTTACAGAAATACCAAATTTGTATTCATAAAAGCACTTAAGAAAAGTTTTAACCAATTTTATACAATTATGAAGTGAAGGAATTGCTATTCATTGAACAATCAATATTATTCGTGAATGTTTGAAAATAACTTCGTATTAGTTTTTTTGGTGTGCGTATAACATTCCATGTTTCCCATGGACGTCTCTTAACATTTTTATTAATCATTTATGTTTATTCGCACGAGAAAACACTTTACACTGTAAAGTTTCGAGCAATACGATTTAATTTCTACAATAGGTACTTTGTAATTTTTTAAACATTCTTGGAATTAATTATCGTTTATTTACAAGATTATTACATGAAACCTCTTTGTAAAAATTAACACTTGGGTTACAAAAAGATGAAATGTGGACGGTTTGAGAACGTTTAACTCCAATTTCGAATGTTTTAAAACTCTAAACAGTGCTAATTTAAAATAAGAATCTAAATATCGTAAAATGTTTAAGATATTGAAACTCTAGGTTGCAGTAAAGCGTCTTATGAGAAGTTGTTTGAATCAATTCTAAAAACTAGTATATTTAAAAAAGGAATATATTTTTTGAAGTAGTCGCACTATTGTAAAATATTAATATCAAAATAAAACATTACACTTGTGTTTACATTATACTTGGAATAAATACAGTTGAAATAAAAACTTATTGAGTAAATATTTTTTATCTTTATAACAATTTTTGGGACTTAGACCTTTACTATTTTTATCTTTGAAATTTTCTAAATTATGTTTTTCGTCATACATAAATATAACCTAAACTTTAGCTGTTTTAGTGCAGTATAAATAATTACCGACCAACGACTCTGACAGGTATGGAAGAGGGTTTTCGTTTAAAAAAGAGAGAATTTATAATGTTTCTTCTGTTTGCTTTCCTTTCACAAAATAATGTCAAAGGAGCAAAACACTGTGTGTAGTAGCGCCGATATTATATGACAACAGTATCAGACTGTAACATCTGCCATCCAGTAGCCAACTTGTCTCCAAAGAAACAGAATAACAAAATGAGACAGATTCGATTGTTTTATGTACCATCGATAAATATGTATATAACTACGATTTTAAAGAATATTTTTCTGTTTTATTGCACTGGAAGTATGCTTGATTGTTCAGTTTATCTAACTTTATGGAATATTATTACCTCCGCAAATATAATAAATGTTACCTAAACTTAGTTGTGAAGAGAATTAGGTTTAGGCATGCATTTACATCCGACTTTTTTAACACAATTTGTTTTGATGATTCAAGGGGATTGTCCTTGTTACTTCTGTCATCAGGTTACTTTGATAGCGCATAGAATATATTTAAAGTAAGTACTAATTTATGTTAAAACAAGTAATGTTAATTTTTTCAGCTGCGAGTAAGTAAAACAATATACCCAATTAAAATTATTTTAATTAATACATATGTGTGTAAACCATGATATATAAAAATAATGTGATATCAAGTTAGATAATATATGCATAAATAACATTTCAGTTGGTTAGTGGATTGAGAAACTGCCCGAGGAATGCACCGTTTAGTGATCAGCTTACTCTAAGAAACTAAAAAAAATTAATGTAATAAAAACCAACATGTAATGTGTTTATGGACAGGCAATCACATAACAAGAATGCAGTTTAATTATAGTTATTTGTGTTTACGTAAATAAGTAAGGTTAGTAAGAGGAAATTAAGGTAAACACGTGAAACGTACTTAAAAAACTACTTAATATTCATGGAAACATTAAAGTACAGGAAAATAACTTTTAGATAATTTATAAACTTTTGTGTTCAATATTCATTCAACATTGCAGCGCGTAGTACATCAGCAGAATAAGTTGTGATGGCTAAAACCAGGACCAGGATTTATAAGGATGAATTAATCTTATATGTAGGGGTCTAGGTTTCTCCTCACAGTATCTCTTGTTACTCAAAGCAGATTACATCCTAATTAATCACAGCAAAAAACACTGGAACAGTAGTGTTTAATGGTGTAAATTTTAATTTTTATATTTGTATATGTTTTAATTTTACGATGTTTTTCGTAGATATTTTCCGTTTAACCAATGAATTGCATTTATAATTTTTATTTCAATACTTGTGTTTTGGGCTGTTTTTCATTCCGTATGTACCTATTTAGTGTTCAGAAAGAATCGAATCAGAATTTAATACACAAAATCTTGAACTTCTCAGCCTTAGTTCGTATTGTGCATACATATTTGCTAATAGTTGTACAGTTTAAGTATTATTTCCTACATTATATCTATCAGACATTTTCTGGCAATTTCCAGTAAGATAAATACTGACCTTGAGTTGAAAAACTGTTTAATGCTTATTGCCATTTAAGAAATAAATTACTAAAAAAACCTATTTCGCTTTACTATATTTTTATAATATTTTAAAAGCGTCTTGATCAGTTTCGAGAGATTAATATGGTCTTCTTATGTTCTAGTTGTTTACTTAGTTGAATTTTACACTAAGATTCTCTGTAAGAGTACAACAAGTTATGGAATAGACAATTGCAGTGATAATTTAATATAAATGCCTATATATATTCTAATTAATTTTTAAAATTACCTTTTGTATACACTGTGTTAAATAATAATTTTATAGTTCATGACGAGGTGGAATGAGTTATTTTGGTTGAAAAATGCTTCAGCAGAATTTCTAAAATGAGAGAGCAACTCTACAGAATTAAACCATTTTAATTTTAGTAAGCATTTTATAACAATGTAAACTAACTATTTATAAATCATACAAGGAACCACGACATAATTATTGGTTTTATATAGAACTTTAGTTAATAATTAAGGTGGTTAGTTTTAAAAAAATTATTTAAGTGTACAATAAATGAAATTAAAAAAATGTTAAAGGGGACAAAAAAGTGGTATTTAGAATTTAAAGCCTGAACTATTTATTTGTATTATATCAAATTATATAAATTAAATATTTGAAAGTGATTCTAGTACTCTATTCTTACATTTCCGGGATACGTATTCCTTAGCAATAAGTTTTACTCAAAATATAAATAGCATTGACAATGTATTTTATGAAAGGGGGCTGCTCACTTAAAACTGTCTATAACAAGAACAGTTCTCAGTTTTTAAATTCTCAGAGAACAGCCCGTCATGGAACAAGTGTTATTTCACAATGACTTACAACAAGGTAGGATTAATTGTCACGTTACAAGTTTCGCTGAAATTGTACGAAAAATTTAACGCCTGTTGCTCATTTCAATGTTGAGATATCTTCCAGAAATTTGTACTTCCCCAGCAGACAAATTATTAATTGTTTGACCCTAAATAGTAGGCCCTTATAGGTATCAATAATGCCATAGTTATGGACGTGCACAGTCATAGAACTTGCTCTTCTATATGGAGAAAAAGTTAAAACATAATTTCTTTCATAACTAGAAACTTGCTATTTTTAATTAGCTTTTGTAGCGGTGAGTAAATAATACAAGGTCTGGTAGCGTAGTAAAATCTTCTTGTTTCGTAGACCATTATTCTTAACCAATGAATTGTGTTAAAAGTTTTTATGTACATACTTGTCCTTTGAGCTGTTTTTAATTCTGTCTGTACCAAAAAAGTACAGAAATAATTGAATCAGAATATAATTCTTCAACATTCGCTTTCCCACACATTAAACACTACACATTTTATATCAAACAACAGTTGATTATTTTAAAATTTAAAAATGAAAGGGGAGGGGAGAATTATTTCTTAAAAGATATTTAATATGAGAAGTGTTTCTGGCAATTGCAAGTAACATAAATTATAGATATTTGGCTTGAAAAAGTTTTATGATTGCAGGTTAAGAATTAAACTTGTAAGTAAAGTATGAATATTTATTATATTTGATACTTGTCTAAAACTGTGTTGACCAGTTTTGATAGACATATGGTCTACAATGTTTGAGGTCTTCACGTAGTTTGTTTGAATTTGAATTTAAACACCAGAGTTCTCTCTCGCAGTGCAAGATATAACATAAATATAGTCTATTGAAGAGGAAAATTAAGAAAATAATTATTTCCAATTCACTTTACTAATTGTTACTTTTCACTGTAACTAATAATTATTTTATTTCCATTTTACGTCAAACTAAAATAAACTATTGTAGTGAAAAATTTATCAGCAAGAAATATTAAAATGTGAGGGCACTCTTCAGGAATAAACCTTTACCATAATTACTTTAGTAAGCATCTTGGTTATCATTGTGAATTGAATGACATTATTATTACATCCAATAACCCGCTATATAATTGAACCTTTATTTTCCTTATTATGTTGTAACTCAGAGATAAAGGTAGTTTAGTTAGTTAGGATCTTTGGTTTTCTTAGGCGTATTGAAGATATTATTGGAGGAGGTAAACATTGTACAAAAATCTCATGGTTTTATTAAAAGCCTGGAATTTTTACATAGGCTTAAACCTGGAAGAGAGTGTCCAATACTCACAACATTAACGTACCCCATAAAACCTGGCCCATGACATGCATTTCGTTACATTTCACTTGAGGTTAAACCAAAACTGAAGGTAAAAAGATATAAATTAGAAAGCTTGTGAAATAATACTCAACAATCGATATCAAACTCATGTAAATATCCAGGGAAACAATATAAGAAAAGACTATACTTGTTTTACTATTCAGGTATATATTAGTTTGGTCAAAAGTTTGCAGAGCAGAGTGCACTCATTACCCAAACAGACAATCAGGACCAGGACCAGGATCAAGACTTGCAGGTGAGTTACTGTTATTGTTCAAATATCACAGTTTCCACCGTTCATCATCACTCGTTAACCATACTAATGTACATGCTAAATTTATCAACTAATAATCACAGTAGAGGAATTGCGTGAGTAAAATTTAAGATATGGATTTTCAATACTTTTATTAATTTATTAAACTCAAATAAATTTCTCTCATAGTATTAAATAATACAAATATGTTTTAAACCACAGTTTAATATTTTACAGACTTTAAAATATATTAATTCAACATAAACTTATGTAATAAATTTAGGCTATTAATTTCATCACAATGGTAGTTTATTGTTAGTTCAATTATTTATTCGATTTACCTTAACATCCTACCGAAAGTTAAATTATCTAACTTTAAAATGTACATAGATCGAGTAGGAACATTAAAAAATTTTTATAAGTTTTTAAATATTTGAAAGTATAGCTCTCTTTCCACATAGTGCATCGTCTACATTTCTGGCACTTTCACAGACTTGGCATCCTGGAGTCAAGGGTCGTCTAGAGAGATCCAAAACCTCTAAAAATATAGCAGTTCTCCGAATGAAATTTCTGCAGTATAAGCTATATCTACTTATTTTACAAATGCGTTTCGTTCCTTAACTACCATTTTCAATAGTAGTTAATTGTTATATATTAATTTCAGAAATAATATAGCAGTATATTAAACATCATTTTAAATATACTCTCGCACAGACATACATTTTTGTTCTTTTCCATTTATTCAAAGCCAATTACTCCCCACTTCTATTGCTAAAAACTCAGGCTAAATTATAAAATGCGTATGACATTAAACAGCAAATCAAAATACTTTAAATGTGTTGAACTTTGAGGATTTTTATATAAATTGGCAATATGTTAAAAACATTTACTACAGCCTGCTAGGGCCAAGCCGTTATGAACCGCTGTCCTTTGTCTCACATTGCGGTAGACTGCATGTGTGTGTTTCGGCCATTGGTCAAAACACATTTTTACATTGAGTATAAAGATATTTTAATATCTTAGAGTCTTACGAGGATCTACAGTTGCTTACTTTTGAAAACAGGCTCACGGCTTTCTGAACTTTAAGTAATATAGAAAATCAGTAACAGTACATTTCGGTATCTGCAATTTAATCTCTTCTTCAGGGTAAATTACAAACCCTAGCACTCAATTATGTTTACAAAAGAGCTGGTGTTTAATTTCACAGAAAATATTGTGGGTTGAGATCTCTGCATTAGTGAGTTCTCCTTCTTTTTCGAGACCCTCAATTTTTCAAACGTAAAATTTTGTATATAAGATGGATTACTTGAATTACGCAGATAAAAATATTATTCTACATGTTTTCCCCTGATATCCATCATAATGCTTAGAATGGTAACAACTATTTTGAGAACAGGGGGACTAGAGTCTCCATTAAGCGTAGCATCATTTATAATCTCCTATTAAAATCTTATTGTGGACGACTACATTAAGCCATTAAACAATAAATGGTTTCTTATCACACGTGTATCCAGATCACAGGATTTTACGTCATGAGTAAAAACATATCCGAAAAGACTCTGAATTTTAGATGTGATTTGCTTTATTAAATTATGGTGATTTGCTTTATTACATTATGTAAAAGAACAGGAATAAAATATCTGAAATACCTCTTCCAATTTTACTACTCTGTCATAGTAAAGAGCTTTGTATCTTTGGCATCCTGGACAG
>NW_025779647.1:0-29059 GCF_021130785.1 Homalodisca vitripennis | reverse complement strand
ATTTTGTATATGATGTAAATATTTACAGGCATGTGAGATAATGCGTTTGAATATTTTTTTAAAACCCACATTCACAAACTTAAAATAGGATCAGTTGTGATCGGATTTTGCCGAGTGAAAAATAACTGAGTTAAAAACCATACATTTTTACTAAGCGGTCGTTGAACCCTTTTTTCTCCCAAAATACAGTTTACATATTGCTTATCTACGGGGAGTAGTTATCCATCCGAAACTTATCAGACGGACTAAGATTCCTGGGGGAACCGTTGCTAAAACAAAAATAATAATGAGTAAATATGTACTTGTGGTTGTTCATAAATCATGGACCTTAAGGAAATCTACAATGGTGATGCGAACATGTGGCGCAGCACAATTCGTTAGTCTCTACACTAACCCTCCATATTATTGAGAATCTAGTACATGATGGTCATAGGCCCAGTTGGCTGTTTTATTGTATATATGGATCAACCTAATACCACAACAAAACATAGATTACTCGTGTCCTAACTTATTTCACGTTGCTCCGTCTTTTTTTGACTGCCTCCATTTCTTCTTTTGTGGATTCCTGAGTCCAATTTATTCTACCCACTCTCATACAACTTAAGTAACTACGCTCTGACGGCACATGAACCATAATTTTGCTATTACACATTGATACTACACTAAAATATTTCTTGTATGTCAGATATAGTGTGTCGTTTGTATACATTTCAGGAAATACGATCGTCTTGATCCTTCATCTGCATATAAATTGCAACATAACTGCAACACAGAGCAGGTTATCAAATTTTGTATATGATGTAAATATCTTACAGGCATGTGTAGATAATGCGTTTGAATATGTTTTCGAACCCACATTCACAAATCATGAATAGGATTCAGTTGTGATCGGCGATTGTGTCCGAGTGTAAATAACTGAGGTTCAACACCATACAATTTTTACTAAGCGTCGTTGAAGCCTGTTACTCAATAAATCAGTTTGTTTAGCTCTTGTATATATATACTATATATATATATAATATATATATATATAAATATATATATACAGCTAATAGATTTTAAAATGTGGATGTGCAAACTGTAGTGAAGGAATATATAGTGTTACGCGCTATTACATTGACTGTAGCGTATGGCAACGCCCACCTTTTAATAATAAGTAAATGAGTAAAGCACAACACGAAAATAATTTTAATGATATATGCAGTGGAAGCTCTATTCCCAAAACTTCTTTCAAGATAGGTATATTTTCTCGAAATAGAATTTATCTTATTGTAGATCTGGATGTGGACAGTGAACCGTCAACGGAGCCCTATTTGAAACAAGCTGCTCAGGCCTTGTGAATACAATGCAACGACGGTGCTTTATTTGAAATTAGTTTTCGGTTCCCGTATGATGGGGTTTATTTATTTTTTTGTGTACAATTGACTACTCCTTGAGTGTACAAATTTCTGCATTATCAATAAAAAGTATAATATTTGGCAAAAAAATACTATGTTCTCGGTTAATACCTTCTGGAAGTGTAATGTCCAATTGATAATGGACTGCACCTGAAATACTCTGGGGGAAAATTTGAAGTCCCCTTGTGAAAGTGCACACTTTTTGTAATTGAACCCTTTTTAAAGAACTAATGCGCCAAATTACAGCCAGTGTTTGTTGCCCGGAACCTGCTCCAGGTTGCTCTCACGTGTAGCCAGTTACATGTTATAACTACTTCTATACATTATTTAACTTGCACGTGTTACGTGATAACAACGTTTGTATTTTTTTATGGTAGTATGATGTATTTAAACAATCATTGTATGGATTATTTATACCTTCTTTTAAGTACTGCTATTGTTTTTTTAATGCTGTTTTGAAGATTAATCTTGCATGAAGGGGTGTTTTTTATGTTATTCATGATTATTCAGCAAATCTATCATTACTAGGCGTTATCGTGCTAATAATCTAATGAGTGTTTTCCAGATCTATCTAAACATACCGCTAATCACGTAATGTTTAGTGCCTAAAGGTTAGACCTCATGTTACCTAGCAATAACTTATTTGCCCGTTTTCCATGGAAAATGTTGATTGACGAGATTTAAACATTAAAAAAAATTAATTGACAGTGGCTTATTTCAAAAGAAATGTTGTCATTGAATCATGTATTAGACCAGAGTTTATAGCTGAGTGCAAGTTTAAATTCAGACGATGACTACTACAATAGTCTGGAGTGCTCGACCCTTCTTCAAATGCGAGAGACTCTCAAACAAGTGAGAAGGCCAACCAACACTGCTTCAGCCTCTTCAAACTGGTAAGTCAAAATGTTATAACTTATTTCCTGGGTCAAGCCTTTGTGTGTTATGTACGGTAGAAGAAATATTGTATAATGGAAGGCTGTAAAGTAGTCCGGGTATGTGTTCCATGTATTGCAAAATATGCCTATGGTCAATCCATATAAAACAAGAAGCACTGTGGATAGTCCCAAAAAAAAACAAAAACAAAAGCAATTTATAGGACGTGATTTGATGGAGTATTAAAAATGTACGTGGTCATGATAAGCATTTTTAATAAAATAAAAAGAGATAGATTACAGAAAATTCGGGAACTAAAACTTATTAGATATTGCCTGTTTTTAGTAAATATTTTAACAATGCAGTTTGATATTTTTACAGCAGTAATGTCCAGGCTAGTGTAATTGGTATTGGGATAAGTGAAAAAAAAGAGTTGTTAGACATAGTTAAACTTACGTAAATCAATAATTTGGAAAATAGAATTACAAAGTTTAAAAATCCCATATCTCCATATTATTATATTAAAATTCTCTATGCACAATTCCTAGTATTAACCTATAACAGAATAGTGATTTATTGTCAATTTACAACAATAATTTTAAGAGGTGGACCATTTAGTTGCGCATTTTGCTGCTAAACTTAATAGGAATGTGACATATTGTTTTGCGGTTTTCGAGGTTTGTACATTATATTGAACTAAGTACCGAGAGACAGGTTTCCCACTTTAGAAGAAATTGTGTTTGTATATATCTCAAACTACAAATAAATTAAAACTACAAATTTTAAATTGTAATATTTTTTAATAGTTTTTATATAAAAAATAATTTTATGATTATATCTCGTATCGATCCATTATTTTTAAGAATAAAATATTAATTGAAAAATTAACTAAAGAATAAATACAACTTATTTAAATTTTTATTCTAATAATGTTGTTATAACCTGCATATTACACAGTTTTGTAATTTTCGATAAGAAACTTAGGACAAAAGATTTTTAAGGTCACAAGACATCCTTTAATGTTAAGTTTGCCGACATGGCATTTTTTCTTAGGGCTACATCAAAGTACTACAGAATTACCACAACTTTCTACATATCCAAGCTGTATTATGAAGGCTTGCTACCACGGCTGGAGAAGCGCGTGAGGTTCATAAGGCGGTGTCATCAATGACATTATGTGGGGGTTTGAGGTTTGAATGTATAGGCTTACAAATAAATTTTTAACGTGTTTTAATTAATAAATTAAATATATAACTTTATAAAATAATTAAAATATTATAGATCTTGTAGATGTATATAATGTATCCTTTAAAACTTAAGTTCTTGTATGATTTTATTAAACTTTAATATTAATTCTGAAAACAAAATTATTATAAAATTAAAACAGTTCCCTAATTCACACCACTATAATAATATAAAGATAATTATCTATTACTATTGGATGAAATATATCTAACGGTGTTTGTGCTTTTTTTAATAACTAACTGGTTGGATTTTAATTATATAACTCTATTCATATTTTCGAGAGGAAATCCCTTAGAGGCTAAGCCCCACTTTTCTTAAATAAATTCCGTATTTTTTATCTTAATTAGGGAATAATAATCGAACAAATTTCAGAGGTAATCGAAAAAAAACAGTTTTACTCTGCCCTTTTCAATGAATGAATTCCAAATTTGATTAAAAGTCATTTATAAAAAAGTGTCTTTTAAAAGCAAAATGGTTGATATGCAAAAACACATTCCTTGTCAGCTCTATGTACTTACGTATATACCATGTGGGATTTAAAACCGTTGGGAGACATTCGAACAGAATTGTCCGCTCTTCGTTGTGATATTTCGCCCTTGCGTTAAAATAAACCAGGTGTTCTAATATTATACACATCTCTTGATTGACATTTATTGTCAAATTTGAGCCCCGCTTTATTCTATTAAGCTGGTCTTGGTATCAATTCCGAATAAAGGGCATTTTACTTTCAAATAAATATAAAACGCAGTATTAATTCCACAAGGAGCCGGGATTCAATTTTCTTCGTTTAATTATACCAATCCTGGTATGAAGAACTTTCCTGAAAAAGAAATTGATCGACAGCCGTTACTATTTTTCGTACATGTGGAAATTGGGGAAAAAAGGGTCAAATATTATAAAATGGATAAATTTGTTCCTACTGGGTCACATTTAACCAGATTTTTTGGAATCTGACCTCGACTTTTTGTATTTTATTTACCCGATACAATAATATAACTTTTTTCTTAGCCATAAGCTTTAAAGCATATTTAAAACCTTGCCTCTACGTTCAAACGCTTGTATTATTTAAAGCTCCTTTATTTCTTAAACTAAACTATACAGCTGGATTGAACAGCCCATAAAATTATATTCAGTTAACGTGTTTTAATGCGCAATTCTGATTTTGTCCACCCAAACATATTTGTTGTGGGGATTTTATTGTTTTTTATATTTACACTTACACATCCACCTTAGATTGATTTGAAATGCGTCCTTAAATTTTTAATATCCTGATGTAAAGATCTTGGATTATTCTCTCTTCCTGATATTTTATATAAAACTGTATTGAGCAGCGTATGAGTTAGTATATTTCTTCACTTAATAATATATTTATTCCTCGTTACCATGAAAACACAATTTAGAAAAACTTATAAATTACTTTAAAAAATTGTTCAGTCGTGGTATCCTGATTCTTTACTTTCATGTTGGAAAGGGACAAAGTTAGCAGAGTTTAACAGTCAGTCTTCCTTCCGACCTGTGACCCCCACACCACGGCTGGGATTCTGTGTATTTGACTGCAATATTCTTGAAATGGATAAGTCATAATACATCACATTTGTCGATTTAGAAATATGATTTACGTAGAATTGGTACTGTATGGTAATGTCTGTAAGATAGTCTGATTATTGATCATTAACCAATGTAGCTTTGTAGTTTAGGATTTGATGGGAGCAAAACTGGATGAATTTCACTTAATTCATGAATTTCACCTATAGGACATCAAGAAGTAACTCTTACATAATTATTTTACGGTATATCTTAAGCTGAATGCAGTTACTGTATGGACTCCCCCGGCCACTATCCCACATTACTTGTGCGTTTATTATTACTACCGATGAGTTCAATACATGGTCCATTTGAACGAGTTTCATAAATTAAAATCATGAAACTATTGGTACTATATGTAAAACAATTTAAAATATAATGTGGGAAAAACGCGATTCTTGTACATAGTCCTACGCAATTCAAAATGTTATATGTATTTCCCTCTAGAAGTAAATTAATCTTTTGACAATTTTTGATGTGTGGAACAACAAATTGTGGTTATAGTAATTTAATAGACACACAACAGCAAATGATAAAAGCTTTGCGAGTTGTACAATATTATTTATACACGTGTTCAATTATTAAATTTGCGCGTACAATTAATTTTTTGGCAGGAAAAATTGTCCAACAATTGGTTAACAATTACAATATATTTCAAACTGTATTTATTCACGTTGTGTTATTGTTTGTAAGTGTATAGTACGTCCAGTAGGCCCAGAAAACAGTTTTTGAGGTATTCTAGTACACACTGGAGATTAACATGGGGAGAAGTATCAGAAGAGTCAAGAATGATGAAATAAAAGAGTTTTTAGTAATATTTCTTTAGTTTTTTACACTTTAAAACCAGGAACCGTCAGATAAGATAAAATATATTTGGTGTATAATTTATACAGACCTATATAGAGTGACAAGTATGGGCTTTTCTTTTTTAGTGTTGTCAAGACAGTGAATATAAGTGATCGTCTTATTTTTTGTATATTCAGGGATTAAGTAGTAACAAGCTAGGTTTTAAGTCTAAGGACGGGTTGTGTGTATAGTATATTTTAAACATTTCGCATACTGGTCTCCCGGTTTTTGATTCTCACTAAATAGAGTGGTGAATTGACAATAATGGTTCTTGTATCCTGTCATGCTGAAAACTCCAGATTGATGTAGATATAATTTATTAGGACATTATATAAGAAAGGCATATACACAGGATTGCTTTCAGGTTGCGAATAGTGTTGTTAACATTTGTCAGGGCATTAATCTGAGCATTCAGGACGCAATAAAAAGCAAGTGCGGAGGTAATATAAATTCCACATCTTAACGGTTTAATCAAAATTATTGTAAAATTGGATGGAATTCCTACATAATCTCTGATAATTGGGAAAGGAGTTTATCAGAATTTTGGGAATTAGGTTTGAATGTAGGTACTACATTTTTTAGTTTTATAGGACGCTACATATTTTCTAACTATATACGGTAAACCCGAGAACAATTATTTAGGATAATATAAGGAAAATGACCTCCATAATGTTAATAAAATCTATGGAATTTGGGCCATTGTTAAGAACAAGTTTCAAAAGAAAACTTAAATTCTAACAAGATAATCTTTTGGGTTGTCTTCGTTATCCTGTTGTGCAACTCCTTTTGACATGTTATAATTATTTCCGTCTGTAGTTGAACATTTATTTTCGTCCACTAGACCGGATCCATAGTGAGTTTTTATCTTTAGATTTGTTTGTTATGTTTTGTAATTTGTTGTTGCGGTGTGATAGATTTTGTGGACGTGTAATTTATGTGGAAGTGTAGAACTGTACATTGTTATTGAAACACATAACTTATGTTATATTAATGTAAAATAGGGAAAAGTAGGTACTGCATTCATAAACTGTGCGTAATCTTATAAATATATTTCTTATAAACTTTTCTAAGCTCATTTGATACTTGAGCAATAAACATTGCTGCACAATTTGGAACCATTTTATCATATCTCTGTCCATTTCTTATTTCAGGCTTTTTTAACCTATTCAAAAGGTTAAAGTAACATAATATAATACACTACATATAGGAGTCCCGTCAGGGATAAAATCCTTGGGTTCCCTTTAGAAGTTAATTGGTTACACGTCAACAGACCTGAAAACCAATGTTGCCCGAACTATTTGATTCAGTGATGCTGGACAATATTATGATTTGTTTTCCAAAAGGTAATTTACAGGAGCTGGAAAAGCAAATATGGTTTGTGTTGATTTTAATCTCTTGCCCTTATAGGCTAATTGTACTAAAGTAACTTTTCATTGAACTAACCCATTCGAAATTCCAATACTTATCACTTAATTGCTGATTGGGCAAAATGAAATTTTAAGATTTAGCAGCTGGTTTTATTCTAGAGCAATCTCCCCTCTCTCCCCCCACGAACCGATGTCAAGGAATGGTATCTTGATCGGGAGGGCTGACCAGAGTCCAGTCAATGGCTGGTATTAGTCTGCTCCTCTGAGTGGCAGCAGGCATTTGATTAACTTTCGTAATTGCTCAAATAAGTTCTATCAGACAGTAAACTTAAATGTGGCAAAAATTAATTTTTATTCATCCAAATTTAACATATGGACTTTCTTGGGATCTATTACAGAGCACGAATTTGAAATTTAATTTGAATTTTAGAGCTTTACACAAAAATGCTTTAAGTTTGTTTAGAATGCTGGTATTTCGCAATATGCGCACGTGGCCTTTTATTTATATCTCTTAACCTAATAATACAAGAGTCGTGATTTTTCCTACCATTTTTCACGCGCCTCAGTCGTGCCATTTCTTCTTTTGTGTAAATAATTCCTTCTAATAATCTACTCACTCTTGTAAAATATCTATTTTGCTCTAAGTCAAATTATCAGTTACTAATTAATACAAAAACTATACTCATGTCTGATAAAGATTTTATACATTTTTTTTGTCAAAGTACGAGGAAAACGCAAATGGAAAAATTGCAGGTTGAAGTGTTGTACAAGATTTAGATATTTAAAAACATTTATGATGGTGCGTTGTATATATATTTATATACACTCTAAGCTTTTATTATCTTTATGAGCAAATACTTATTCTGTTCTTATTACTTCCTTGTAATTATGTTTCAGGTAGCAATATTACTTAAACCCTAATGCGAGAAGACCCAGTACCGTGAGTATTTGGGATGTTTCAGGTGTAAATTTAATGCCATTCTGAAAACTGCAGTTGTATTCAAATATCTAGACTGTAAACATTTTATTATAAGTTACTAGAAATCAAACAGCCAACTCATTTGTGTCATTTTTGTGATTCGAGAGTTTCGTTCTGATTATTTTCAGGTGGCCTCGGTCCTGCGTTGGCTTGGCGTCCTCTCTGTGACACTAAACATTTAGCACTACTGCACGTGTGTTGCAAAACACGCAAAGTATGAATGTTTTGTTTGAATGAAAGTGTGAGAGTGTGCGTGCGTGTAGAACTACATTTAACTTGAACAAGTAATCCTCCACTACACAACACATTAAGGGTATACTAAATTTATTCTGCTTGTATTATAGTTAAGTTTACATTTTTGTTCCATGATTATACTTAATTTTGTAATAATACTTATTTAATTAAATTATATTTCTGTAATTATATTGGTTATGGCAAGTGCATGGTTTACCATGATACATTATTATATGCTGTATTTTCTGATTGTTACAGGGTTGATTGCGGCCAGTGCGGCAGGAAGGTCGCCCCACTTACACTAATACACGCACGACACATTACACTAGGTAATGTATTGTTCTACTTATAAACATTATAATGAATTTGGCTACAATTGTTGTTTCAGAATGGCACACTTATATTAATTAGTTTAGTGTATGTTTATACGAATAGGTCATAACCTTAATATAGTTAAAATTACTCATAACAGTAGTAACATATTTGTTAATTTTATTGTACTTTAAGTGTATTCATAACAGTAAAATAAATAGTAAAATATTTTATACTTTAGTTTTAAGATAATAAGCGGTTTGGATTATGTTCATTCACTATTAACTTAGTATAGAAGAACGTATTAAACACTGCAGTGATTCAGTTTAGAGGTTTTTGTAATTTCTATCTTAGGGTTCTCTTGAGCTCCAAATTATAGCTCTTAACAAGTGTGTTAGTTTCTGTCTCGCAATCATAGTGTATGTGTGTGCGAGTTTGCAATCTTTTTACTATAAATTATAGAGATCCAGAAAGTTAGATAGCAATAGAAACTTTGCATTTCCTTGCACACTGCTTAGATCTATCGTATTGAAGGAAAATTCTTGATACCATATAATATAAAAAAACAAAACTTACACTTGTTTTCTATTCAATAAAAAGTACATTGTTATATAATTCTAATAACGATTTTTATTCTAATTCGATCTATAAATCATTTTAATAATGTGAAATACAAATTTAAAATTCATATAATAAAAATGTAGTTTGAACATAATTAGGTTCAATTGGTATTTTTTTAAAGTTTCCAAATTTTGTTTCTAGACTACGAGTTTTGACGTTTTCAGCAACTGAGATTTCAATAGCACAAATTTATGTTACATTATAGACTTCTATGGCAGTTATTCACACTGATTTTTTAAGTGCCTTAAAAAATTAATAAGCATTACTCATATTGCAGAAATTTATTTCTAAATGGTAAATCTCTTTTATTATTAATACATATATTTTAATAAAAAAATTAGGTAGTCATTGATTAACATAAATATATTTCATTCATAAAAAAACGCTATATATCTAAATTGCTAATTTAGAACAAAATGTCATACCAGAATGTCATACCATGCTTTAGCCCATGTAAATTATTTTTTGAAATATGAAGAGATCGCAGAACGTAAAAAGGTACGTATCAGAGAATCATTTTATGAAAAATCTTTTGTGTAGAAGATAATTCTCTTCCATTTTAAATTATTTAAATAAAAACATTGTTTAAAAGACTTACCCAATCTATGTTCTATTGTCTTTGAATAAAGTTCAATCTGGATCTGATTACAAATACGGTACTTATTAGCTTACGGTATATTGCATATGCCCATTTAATTTGAATACATATGTGTCTACAAAATTTACCTAATTGTAATAGTATTAAAAATAAATAATAGTTACAACTGATAAATAGTGTTTATCTCCGTTTATGACAGTTACTTCCTGAATACTGAGCTTACGATTGTGAAATTTTTAAACGACATAAGAAGGCAATGATATAATGCCTTAGTGGGAAAATCGTCTTTGTCGCGTGTTCTTGACAAAGGAAATATGGTCTCAAGATTCCTTAACTTTGAAGTATATCGATATGGAATTCTCTCAGGCTACATCACAGTACTCGAATACTAAACTTTCTAAGAGAAAGTTAAGAGGGAGAGGGAAAGTTCCACTGCAGATTACCGGTGGATAACACTGCGCTGAGATGAGTTCCAGTTTCTGCCACTTATGTATTTAGGAGATAAGGGTAATTTTGTAACCGAGAAGGCTTATAGTAGGACTCATACCACATGGACATAGAATGAATGGTAAATTTTTGAAACAGTTTAAGATTCACGTGCAGTCTAAGTTTAATTTATTAGTAACCGCTAAATTGATATTTATATTATTGATATACAAAAAATATTTTTAAATCTAAAAATATTTTTTTGAAATTAAGTTGCATCTTTGAGGAGTTGTAAACCTTTACTACATTTATTCTTTATTGCCTCTAAATAGGGGATGAATTAATTCATTTTTAAACCGGTAGCGTGTTTTATTTTGTAAGAATATCTATTCCATTTACTTCAAAATTTAAAATATTGCAACTACCATTTCCTTTACCTGTTTTAAGGTTTTAGGGAAGCATAATAAACTTTTATTCCTCGGAAGCTCTGAGATGCTGATTAGGTTCAGTCTTGCGCTTCTGATAATTTTCGGTAGCTAGTTGATTGGATTAGAGTGTCCCCTCATTTGTCTACGCATTTCGCATCGAGCATAAAAATATTTTGCCACGTGCGGTGGACGTCAACTTAGAAAATCAGGTTTTCAATGAGCGCAAACCGTCTTAGAATCGAGAGACCACAAATGTAGAATCTTCACTGTAATCCGTTTCACAATAGAAAAGGCAGTGTTTGGCCCGAATTTGATTGGATTCTGAAAGGATAAGTTCACTTGTCACTTAACACGCCTTTCAGGCCGATAATATTGTGGTCACCAATTTCATAAGTTGGCAATGGAAAGAAAAATTGTATTTGAAATTTTACACGACGTATAATAGTGAAAAAAGCTCTTTATGAGCACATAAAAATACAGTATTGGTTAACCCACATACAAAGAACGTTTACATACAAAAGAATTGTGTATAGTAAAAACCAGATATAATAAATTCGGGGTAGTCAACACGGGTTTGCATTGTGGCGTTTACGCCTTTAGGTAGTGCAATTGGTATAGCCAATGTTTCTTTAACCAACGCTTCTTTTTTGATATTTTTGATAATAAATAAACATGTTTTCAGATTTAAACACCTCTTTCTAGTATTAGCATAAAAATTGGAAGGCCAGAATGGATGTTAAATTTACAATTTTCTCTATTATCTATTAAAATTTGAATACTCGTGTGCATTCGCTGGCAGAGAAGGTTACTTACACTAGCCAAGCTGTCACCACACTTATAAATCTGGCATATTTTTAGTTACTTAGTCATCAGATCAGTGAAATCTGAAATATTTTATCGAGTTAAACATTAAAATCTTTTTTATATTTATTTGAAAACTTGATTCCAATATACTTCAGTAACATTTGTAGACAGTAGACGTGTATGCCTATCAGAGCACGTAGCACAGCCAGTCACACTGTTCTAGTCTGAGGTTTTAAGGGTGGTAGCACTGTTAGCACGAAACTTGGTATATACAGGACAGAAAAGATGCTAAAGTAAATTAATTTGAGATTGCTTGGAACAGTAGTGGATTCTCGCACATATCTCTTGATTTCCAAGCTTTAGTTTATTTGAAAAAAAAAACGATAGTATTTTAATTACTAACAATTTTCATTGTTATGTTACTGAACGTAAATCTACGTATACTCGATAAATTAAGAGACGTGGTTTAATTTGTATTAAGTTTAATATAGAATAACATAATATAATGTTTAAAATTATTGTTAAAGTATTAACAAGTATAACAAATATATTTATATTTAATACATACACTTCTGATTTTATAAACAACTAAAAATAAATAGCTATTTTGTTATTCTAGATAAGAAATATCTCTTAATTACATAGTTTCTAGTATGAAAACAAAATATTCTGCTAGTCATTTATTCTATATATTATAAATTTTATTATATATATATGAAACAGCATGAAACAGCAAGTGCTTAAATGTTCTAAAGTGTTTAAATCAAAAACGAATACAAATTATACACAAATCATGTTCTTCGTCGTTAATATTTTCTCCAGAGAGTTTTAAACATTACAATAAACAGAGATATTATAGTTCTTCACCTATTTATCTTCAGGTTTCAAAACTAGCCGACGGCCGAAAAATCAAACACCGCTTAACGTAATGCTTACTATAAGCGTTGCGCGTTAATTAATAAGTATATGTGTTATTTATATGGAACGTTTAATAGTTAAATCAGTAAAACTACAAACATATAATTTAAAGAACTTTTTTTCTCGTCTTTATATTAAAACTTTTAAGTTCATATTGAGGTAGCTTTTGTGCTTAGCGTTACTCGAAGAAAGTAAATTAGGTCTAACGCTAAGGGTTAAAGTGTTAATCCTCCAGAATGGCAGGCCTACTTTGCCTCTGTACAAGCTTATTGATATGAATATACTTCATATAAATAAAGCTTTCATAAAATATCCCCATGTTGCATAATGATTTTATCACAAAGAATAGTTATTTCATATTTACAAACATTCAAAACTAATTGGTTTATATTTAAATTTGAAAAAAAATATACAACACTACAGGCAAACTAGAATTATTATACTATCATAAAAGGTTTGCTATCTTTTCATTATAAACAAACGTTTGGACATTATATATTGGAGTAAATTATAAAGAATATGTAATAAAGAAAGATTCTAACCTAAATTGTTTTGTTATAGAGATTCTATGGAAACAAAATTCATAATTATTTCGATATTTAGTCGTTTTTTAACCGTTTTGAACCTAATCTTAATTATAAGATTCCTCCAATGTTTAGCATCTCGTCCTTAACGTTTGTCTGTACCTAGGTAACTTGAAATTCTTATCATATCAAATCCTAATATTTAAACTTATTTATAACAATATTCACACATCTCAAGATAGCACATTGTGCACTTGAGTGATTTGGTAAAATCAGTGAGGAAATTTAGGTGTCAAATCAAATTGAACAAATCAAACATATGAAGTAACCTCTATTTATAATTACTTAAATAATTGCAAACACGAGAATAGAATACATTTCCTTTTAATATCAACCGGTTTGTTAAATAAAAATACTCTTCTTGTCTAAATCGACTCGGATTAGAAAAATAATTTTTAATATGTATAATCTGTATCCCTTAAACACGGTTATAAAATTATTAAAACTGTAAGTGAGAGTCTTAGTTCAATACGTCTTAGTGAGAACTTACGGATCTACATTATTGTCTTGTCGGGAATACGAATATTGTATGCGGTAGATGGCAGCACACGTGACGAAACCTACATATCTCTATTAACCAACCTAATAAGGGAGGGGAGTATTTCATGGTAGAAGGGTGACGACCTGCTCAAGGACTGGCCCTCGTACCAATGGAATGCTCTAACCTGGGTGCGCATAAACAGTTTCACTGCAGCCATTGCTGTTTGTTATAGTAAACAGTGGTGAATGCAAGGCATATGTTTTAAGCACAGGCAGTCCCAATCCCTGCCAAGGTTGGTCATTAGAAGTGTTTAAAGTAACACTTTTTATAGATCTCATACACATTTCTTTCGTGATATATTTTTCCGACTGTACATTGTCACCTGACAGTGATTGCATTTAATGTAACGTGTTTTATGATGTTATAGACTTCTCTGCATATCTTTTAGGCTTTGGTCTACTTATTCTTACTTGTTCTTTGTTTTTTAAGGGACTTTGCTCTAAAAGTAATCCACAGAAACAATGTCAACATACAATAGATAAGGGACGTTTAGCGACCAAAGCAAAATATAAACCCAAACAGCAGTTTAAAAACATCAACCAATTTTTAACTACTAAAGTAACTTTTAACTGAACGAAGACTGTCCACCAAAAGTAACTGGACTTACAAATAAGTCCAGCTATAGATTTTGTGTTTAAATATTTCTTTTCAATATAACAGATGATTTCACTGTTCATAAGTTTGTCCCAAATAATTGTTTTGTTGTGATTGAGTTAATGCGTTTTGATGTTATCAAAATAGTTTCCACATAAATTAATATGCTTAATTTTTTTATAAAAAATTGTAATGGCACGGTTCAGTTGATTACACAACGTTATTGTGCTCATTATGCCATAGGCGATATAAAATTATCACAATTCACAACGAAACATCATTCTAAGTTGTGACGTTTCTGATTGGAGTAGTTGAAATGAGGTTGAATTAAAAATCAGTAACAATTAAAATTTTTCTCACAATAACCTTTAAATTATTACAATAATGTACCGACTTCATTAAAACCTAATCTCGTGTATAAAGTTGGTAGATAGTCAAGCATTACACTGCTGAAAATAGAAAACAAATCTCAAAGTGGTATAGTATATGTAGAGAATAAAATATTCTAAGAGGAGTTTACCCTAATCTATTGTGGAATTAAACTTAATTGTATGATTGTATCGAATATTTTTCTGGACTTTTACATGAACACTTATTTAAATATGAACTCATATTAAACTCGAGTTTTAATTAACAGAACAATAGCTTTGCCTATCAATTAGGGAATACTTCTAGAATGGATTAACCTACGGACTTGAAGTGGATGTCCTTGAGTGGATACCTTGTTTTCTCCTTATAGAAACCTGTTACATTAAGGACATAATAACCATTTAATCGTTTTGTTTGTTTATTATACTTTCTTCATAATTAAATGAAATTTACAAATCAATAAATAAATATATTAATCGTATATAATCGAATCGTATCGTATATTAATCGTATCAATTTTATTACTAATAAAATCATGTTTTGTAACACAATACTGCAAAAAGTGCATTTACACATATTTAATAGGCAAAGGTGCAATGAAATGTTTTGTAGCAATCATTTTGTGCTTTATAAAATGTAGTGGGTGTAGCTAATAGACTGGCAGGGAGCTTAAAAATAAGATCATCGTTTTCGCCTCTACTCTCTCAGTCTTGTTCTATACGGCTTATCCTTGAGAAAACCCTCTTTAACACCGCATGTCTTTTATTGCACAGTAATGACATGTTAGTATTATTAGTAATTTACAACGCATTAAATTGTCAATAACATATCGGTTAGTTATTAGGAAATGAAGCTTCAGTACTTCTCAGATTGAAAAATAAGTTATTAATTTTAATTATTTTTATTATATTACGCAAAGTAACTAGCTCTCATCCTAAAATGGAAAGGAATATATGCAGTACGTTGAGGTGCATAAAGCCTGCATAAATGCAAACACATCAAAACACACACATACCATTATTAGGTATCAGTAAATATAACATAATGTCACCTAATTAAGTAAGGGTTAAAGAATACAGGGGCACACAGATGTAACGTTTGAAGGGCACATTAGAGAAATAGTAACATAAATATGAGGAAACCAAACCTTAGGAAGTATAATTTTTTTAGTAAAACATTTGACCTTGTCAACTTGTCAACTTGTAGCTTTTAAACTGGAGATTAATGAAGTGTAAGCTTTAACTATACAGTTATAACCTCTTAATTATATCAAATATAAAATTCCGAAAATATTAAACAAGTTTTGAAATCAATTAAATATAATATTAAAGTACAAATAAAATTATTTTATCTACACCATTTAAAATAGTTAATCTTAGTTCAAATCAATTTGTACTGTAAACGATTAAAAATACGTTACAGACTGAGAGGCATCTCTGAGTTTGAGATTTTTTACAAAATAAATCGGAATTAAAAAGCTCAATGCAATCATACGAACGTATTTTTTTTGCTTATAAGTAGTTTATCAAGGAAGTTTTTTGGGTCCTAACATATTTGTAATAAATTTTAAAATCTGCTTTTCATCACATTAATTTTTGAGATTTTTACTTTTGCTTACAACTCTTTTATGGAATGCTCTTTCTACATTACGGAGTAGTAATTAATTACCTGGAATAATTTTAAGTCTCACACCTAACTGAATTAGAATTTATAATCTGTTATTAAATATGAAAAATCAAATGCTATAGTATTTCATGTTATCCATGAACTGCTGAGACTAACAAAGAGAAAATTCAATTCGAACCAAATAAAATCCTCTTTGAGTGAATTTGTTAAGTAATAATCCACTTTGAGTGAATAGTTACTGATTGTTGGTTTGTTACAGTTCCTCGGTTTATGTATTAAATCTGACATGGGCTTGAGGATCAATATAGAATATTTGCTTCAAAATCTAGATGGTTAAAATATACTATACTAATAGATAACTACATCGATTTACCATACTATACCTAAAGTAGTTTTAACCATAAATGACCCTATTTTCTACCCGATAGCATTAAAACCAATAGTTCCAACTTTTTAAAAATATTTTTTATAATTTTATATTGATAATGTTATACCAATTTATAAAAAGTATTGTTTTCTTTAGTTTCTCACAAACTGATCGGTTTGTAAATGTAACGGATATATTTCATATTTTGTAACACATTCACAATATGAAAGTTTAAAAATAATTATAAAATTAAAATATCTTTCCAAACAAACAAATTTAAGGACAAATATGTACTGCATTGTAGAGAACTAGATTATGATGTCTATAGTGAAATTTGTTTTAGTTCAAAATATACCATTCGTTTTAAAACCTCAATAGAGAATAATCAAACTGAAAATGTTGGACCACCACAGAAAATAGGGAACCTGAGATAGAAGACCAGCCTATAAGGCTGTTTGTCTAGGTATTTGGCCTTCCTTACAGATTACAGTAGCAGCTGCGTCTTATTATCTCTTTGTTACCATTGACGCGATATGAGTTTACCTCTTGTGTTATTGGGAGAGAATCCAGACTGCTTCTAGATATACTCCGGGTATATTGTTCGATATCCCTTACAGATTACAGGGGCAACTGCGTCCTATACCTCCGTAATCTGTTTTTCCGTAAGTCTCTATAGATAAGCCGTATCACAATATGAAGGGAACTAACTAGTTTCAGGTATATTATGTAAAGCATTCAAAATTAGTTCATTAATGTAAGTTTTACAACAGTCTTTAAACACTATCCTCTAACGCATTGATAATTTAAATTCTTCACTAACATAATCTGAAATAAAGAAATAAAATTAAAAAACTATCTTTGCAAATGCATTAGACTATTCATCACGCACTGAAGGCCCATTTTTAATACTAGCAGTAGCGTTGGAATTTTTGTTCCTATCAAGAAAAATATTCGTACTAAGGTCTAAAAAGTTTTCCTTGGTCACAAACCGTGTACTAACATTTAAAATAATCTTCTTCCGGTCCTACATATTATCCGGCCGCATATATAGTTTAGCCGGTCAAGTTGTTCTGAACAGTCTACTTCGGTCAAAATTACCTACGTCCTCTGATTGGAATCTACCTCCGATAACGTAGTAGTACTGTTGCCTAGAACAAGAAAACTATAATTTGATCTAAACATCTACTTCGGTCATAAAGAATCCAATTGCATACATTATAATCTACTTCTACTTTGAGGTGATGCAGGTACTAGTACTTTGTCGGGTTAAGTTTTCAGTATTAAAACTCTAACTAGGGAAATTTGATATTAAATAATAAAATTTTACACACATATACGTAACAATTAACATAACAATGCAATTACTTCTTGTTGGTTAAATAATTCTAATACAACTTAGACAAATTGATGTACTCATAAAATATATATATATATATATATATAATATATATATATATACAGTGTTAATAAAAAGTCTGGAGACCCCCGACTAATATTGTAACGGCTCACACGAGAAAAACTAAACTCGCCACACCTACATTTATGTTATATTATGAGGTACTTTTTGGCGTAATTAGTGCTTCATTCACAAACCCAAAATGGGGGATTTTGGGGGCAGCTCAAAAAATTTTTTAAATGTAAAGCCCCATCAAGTGACCTGTCATTTTCAAGCCCCTAATAAAAGAAAACAAACAACGCAAACTATAGGTCTCTATATTAACCCAGTAAAAAATTACTGCCAATTGAAAATTGTATAAGCCAGAAATAAACTACTTACAACATAGGAATAGCTAACTTTTGGGGCAGCTTAAAAAACTGTCACTTTTAAGCACCAGTCAGTTGATCTCTCATTTGTTAGGTATTAAAAGGCAAAACAATCTCAAAACGAAGTATAGCTTTAAATATCAAACCTAGCAAATAACAAGAAACAAATAGCAAGTAACATTTTTAAGTACAAGAATTCAGTCTATTTTATTTGTTTAAGTCTACAAGAAAACAGTAATATTAACCAATGACGCGTTACATTTATTCAATATACCTGAATTCTAATACGTATGAAAGTAAACCATTGAACTACATAAATAAACCGTATTAATATCAGGAGTTGGGAGCCAATTTGCTTAGTATAACCACACAACCTGCCTCATAGATTTTTCTATGAAAGAAATTAATCGATAGCCTTACTATTTTGGTGCAGTTGAAATGGGAAGGGTCAAAAATATGAAACTATACTTTTTCCTCTAGTCCGCATGAATCTACATTCGCCTTTTATTCACGGTACCTCCTATATAATCATTCTATACATTACACTTGGGTTAAACTGTCCCCAGAGACATATACTAAGAATGTTTTTTTGATGCAAAATTAATTATTTCTACGGCATATGTATAGGAAAAAAGCTTATTTTTCAGACTATGTACAAAAATGTTGTAAAACGAAACAAAATATTGTTTTTTCATTTTCTTAATGGCCCATGCATAGGTAAGTGATGTTTTATATTTACACTTAATAGGGTAAATTTAAATGCACCTTTAACATTTAACATCCTGGTGTAAAGTTTATAGGAGATTGTTCTTCTTAAATTAATCTTATTTAACAGTAATCCAAGCCTATAACGAATAACTTATTTCTTAAACAAACAATAATTATTTCCTTGTTACTATGAAAACAAAATTTTAAACCTAACACTTTTGAAACAATTTTTTAGTGGCATTTTGGAGTTGGTTTTTTCTTCGAGTTCGATATGGACAAAGTTAGCAGAGTTCACATTCAGCGCTTCTTTCCCGAGCATATGAAACCCCCAAACAACCACGGCTGAAGCCTGTATCGCTTTGACTAGAATATTCTTCCAAATAGAAGATTAAGTCAAAAACATTCACATTTATCAATTGTATACAATTCAGGCACGTAGATGTCCGCCTTGTTTGTACGGCTGTATATTATTGTCCTGGATATTGGTGTTTACCAACAAACAGATTAAGCTTTGCAGTTTAGGTTGATAGCAACTCATGACTTTGGACTTATTTTTAACACTGTAGAACAACAGAAGTACTCTTACCTACATATTTTACTGTATATTTATGAGCTGTATGTAATTACTGTTTGTGACCTCCGGCTACAACGCCACATGGCATGTCCCATTACTTTCACTAACCGCTGAGGATAGTACAGTTTGATTAAATATTTTTGCATACATTAAAACACAAACTTATCACTCCTACCAATAAATTTATACAACGCCTGACAAGTGATATTTATCGTTTCCGGCAAGTGTTTCACAATCAAAATTTAAGAGTATTCTCTCTCAAGACGTAACTTAATTTTGGGCTTTTTAGAGACTGAACGAAAGTGTATATAGCTTATCTTAAGACACAACGCCACGCAAAGGAAAAGAAAAACGTTCCGAGTTTTAATGTAAAAAATAAACGTATTTTACTGTTAATATGGCCGCCACCATTTGCTTTGTTGCCAGAACCTGACCCTAAGATTTTCTCCCTTATGAATATTAAATTTTGAAAAGTATTTAATCTTGGGGCACTTACCAAAGTTTTTCTTGATTTAATAAAGCTAACATGTACATCCAGTAATCCACAGCCAATTGTTATAGTTTTCATATACTTAACTTGGTTTTTTTGAAATTTTATAGGTAAGTTTCATCTTAGAAAAAAAAAATTCCCCGTCAGTTTTTGCGAGATATGGGTGGGTGGTCGAGATTGAAAAGTATCAATGGGTCTAAGAATATGAAAATAATACATCTTTTTCTCTGAAATTTAATATTTACTGTTGTCTTTACGCACTAAAGATGACCGCCAGACAAGTTAAATATATTGTTTTATTATATGTATAATATTATTTAAAATAAAGATTTTCTCTGTCATATTGAATTGGCTGACAGTGATTAAAATATTTACCTAAATGTCAGTATATAAGTATAAAAGAGCCCAGGAAAACTATTTTAAGGGAAAGAATTCCTCAGTTTGATATTGTTTATCCCTTGTTAATGCCTGTGTCATTTTTGATACCACTAAAAGTAGCGTGGTTTGACAACTGATTTTCTTCAAGCCTAAACCAGAAAATTGCCAGAATTTGATGTGTGATTCCATTTATAAGCCTTTAATATGAACAACGCATGAGTTACCCCTGCGTTGTTAAACTGTACTATCTGATTCAACTAGACAATGTTGTAAGCGAGTTGTAACTAGATGTTCATGTTTAAAAGAACTAATGATTTATTATTTGTAATAATCTAAATATACAAAAGTTAACAAGCGTTAACATTACGCTCATGCCACTTGACAGAAACGAAGTTGTTTTCTCAACCAAGAGAATGTCATATCGGACAACCACTAGTCTGGATGATGGTGGAACAGAAGTATTAGAAATCAACAATAAGTTTTAGGCTTATGTCATGCTATCATTAAACTCCCATATAAAGAGTAGTCCTGAGCTGGAAAATACAGTAATCATAGATCAACGGTCATCCAAACCCGTAGGAGTGAATGCAAGTGATTTATTTCGCTGCAAAGCGCCTTCCACAGTCTTTTTCTCTCAACCTTCTCCTCTTAATAAGCACATATATTTGAGGATAAAATGTTACATTTGGCTCCAGTGTCCCTAAGAAAATTATGTTCTTCAATCATGTCAGATGATAAAGGAAAACGGCCGGAGTTAAAACATATAGTGCGAGATCACTATTCTAGGCGCTAATAGTGATCCCCTGGCTTTTTCCTCCGAAGGACACTGATGGCGTAACTGACAGATTCGGTAACATTTACCGGTTAAGTTTCCCCAATCCTCACTGAGTGGATATAATCACACAACAATTTAATATTTTCCATTGCTGGAACTCAAATAAATAATTCCAATCACGAGTTGGAACCTCGTCCTGTCATCCTTTGTAAAGGGTGCCTGTTAAAACGTAGTACCTGTGTGTTCGCGCTAACCTGTGGGTCGTGGGCTAACTTTCCGACACATGTATCCAGTGAGGAAACAGGACTGGAAATTATTTAACGGAGGAATATTATTATGAATATTTAACAAATCCCATGAGTTTCATTGTTGTATAGAAGTTCATCATATGAAACTAAAATACATAATATATCTCAATATTTAGTCGTTATTTATAAACCCGTTTGTCAATTTAATCTTTATGAAAAGATTAGTCCAAATATTTTGTCACCGTTTATTTAATCCGTTAGGAACGTGGTATTCTTCATCATATCAGATAGATAAATATTAATTAAAATCGTTATGCTAAAGATACAAAGTTTCCTTCTGTTAAATAACATTCTCTCAAGTAAGCACATTTGTGCACTTGAAAGATTTGGGTGGAAATTGGAAAACCAAAATCCACAGAGTCAAATTTAGTAACATAATTGGAGTAAGGTCTATATTTTGAATAACTTTAAAATGCAACCTGAGAAATAGAATACATTTTCGTGTTATTATCAACCGGTTTTGTCCGATAAAAACATAAAAATACATTTAAAAATACATTACATTTTAATACATATCATATATATTTCCTTCGTGACATATTTTCCGTCTGTATATTATTATCTGATAGTGATTTTAAATTTATTTTCGTGTCTAAGGGTTAGTTGCTTTAAATGGAACTTTTTTTACGATTTAGTAGACTTTTCTTTGCATAAATTCAGGGCTGATGATTATAAAATACAGAATTTATATAATTGTAAATTAAGCCTCACGATTAGTCTATTTCTTAACTGACAATAATTATACCTCGTTACCATGAAAACACAATATTAAAAAATAATTCTTTTAGAAAAATGATCAATGCAGTGTCACCTGAGTAGTTTTGTTTAAATGTGATTCGGACAAAGTTAGCAGCGTTCATGGTCAGTGATCTTCCGACCCAGACACCCACAGTTGAGTCTCTGTCATGTTGACTGCAATGTTCTTCAGATGGATAAGTCAAAATACCCACGTTTTTTTATTTTATATAATTCAACTTTATGTTGTCTTGTATGTATGGCTGTATATGTATGAATATTGATGTTAACCAATTAAGCTTTGAGTTTAGATTTTAGCGACTGATAAATTTGGCATATTACCTGTAGAACATCATAAGTACTCTTACCTTCTTATTTTACAGTATATTTAGCTGAATGCAGTGAACTATCGACTCCGGCCACTACTTCACGTACTTGTCCGTTCTTAACACTACCACTGAGGCAATACAGGTGATTAAATATTTGGCACATATTAAAATCCTAACTGATCACGCAACACATTTCAATAAAGTTAAACACGCGATTTTTACATGGTTCACAATTCAAAATGTATATGTATTTCCTCAGAAGTAATTAACTTTGAACATTTTTTACTGAACCAAGTGCGTATAATAATGTAAAACACACACAATGGAAAATATATACGTTGCGAGTTTACAAATGTAATAGTACACGTATGCAAGTGTTATATTAGTGCAAACATTTTTTTTTAGAAAGTGTTCTAAAATTGTTCTCTTATTACAGTTACTTTGAAAAGTATTTCTCAATTGTTTATTGTTTGAAGTGGTGTATCGTCCAGTAGCCCAGACATATTCTGTATGACTCAAGTACACAGCCCGGTTATTGAAATTTATACCGAAGTTTATCACAGAAACAAATATTGATAATTTCTGAGAGTTTGGCTGGCAGGTTAACATGGTAGAGTATCATAAGAGCCAAAATTATGAAATAAGTTTTTCTCAAATCATATTTCTTTAGCTTTACACTTAAACCGACCGTCAGATAAGTGAATATATTTTAAAATACATACAGACCTATAAAGTGACAAGTTTATGTCTGATCTAGTTCTGAACAGTGATGTAAGTACCATCTACTTTTTTTCAAGTCAGTATTAAATATTAGAAGCTAGATTAAATCTAAGGACAAGTTATTGTATGATATGTTTGATACTGTCTCATTTTGATTCTACTAAATAGCGTGATTGACGATCAATCTCTACTAAATAGCGTGATTGACGATCAATCTCTACTAAATAGCGTGATTGACGAATCAATCTCTACTAAATAGCGTGGATTGACGATCAATCTCTTCCTGGTCATTCAGGGAACTCAGATTGATTAAATATCATTGGTAAGCATTATATGGACAGGCATATACATATTTGCTTCAGGTTTGCAAATAGTTTTCTGACATAGCATTTGCCAGGGTATTTATCTGACATGCAAACGCATTGAAAATACAAGTGAAAGGTAATTATCAAGTTTAAGATTAGTCAAAACATTGTAATATTAGATGGATCTTATAAAATCTTTGAAAATTCAAAATAGTTTAAAAAGGTTGATAAGAATTTTATTACATCCATTTTGTATTTATAGTCGATACATATTTCTAACTATCGGAGAATATTATTTAGGATATTTTAATACAAGGAGTTATTCCATGATGTTTAATAAATATATGAATTCCATTGTAAGAAAGCATGTATAGAAATTAAATTCATAATGGTTTCAATATTTATTCTAGATAACCGTTGTGAACTTAATCTTTATTAAAAGGTTAGTACAATGTTTAGCAGTGGTCTTAAAGTTTTATAAATGGTGGAACGTAGAATTTCTTATCCTATCAAGTTCCTAATTTTAAATCAAACTAATCAACACTTATAATATTAATACATCTCTCAAGTCAGCACAAAGTGCACTTGAGACTGGCGATAGGGGTGGCGGAAAATTATAACAAACCAAAAAGCATATGACGTAAGCTCTTTATTAATATTATTTAAATCGCAATTGAGAATAAAATAAATTTACTTTTTATATCAACCAAATGGTCATATAAAAATATTCTTTTCTTCTTTAAAATGTACTAGGATTTCAATTATAATTTTTAAATCATATTCTGAAATACTTATTCGCCGTTACCAAGTATTATACTGTAAAATTCAGTACATCTTAGTGAGAATTTTATGGATCTACATTATTCTCTTGTCGAGTAAATGCATATTGTCTGCGGTATATTGCAGCACACGTGACTTAAACTAGATATTTCAATTAACCAATCTAATAAGGGAGGGGAGTATTACAAGGTGGAAGGGCTACGACCTGTCCAAGGATTTGCTCTAGTACCATAGAATGCTCTAATTTTTTCTAACCTGAGTGCGCATAACAGTGTCATTGCAAGCTATTGCTGTTGGTTCTAGTAACAGTGGTCGAATGCACAGCACAAGCTGTTTATTAAGAGCTCAGGCAAGGTTCCTAATCCCTGCCAAGGTTGGTCATTACAAATTTTTTAACAGTAACATTTTTAATAGATTTATTTCCTGTCCCTGACATATATTTTCGTCTGTATATTCATCATATTCAAGACAAACCTGCTGTTTTTGGTTTAGAAATTTTTTAATTTGAGAGTCAGTAAGCGACCTTTATCTTTTGTAAGTTGACATTCTTACCCCTCCAACTCAAGTTTTAAGTAAATTAATGTTAAAAACTAAGAAAAAGTAAGAATAGGCAAGTCTGAAAGATATTGGGAGAATAAATTCTACAAACATCATAAAAAACACGTTGACGTTAAATTACAACCAAACGCCATACTCAGAAATAAATGTCACTGCCCTAGGTCATATAATAATAGAATTAAATTTACAATTGCCGAACCTCGTGTCGGTTTACCCCCGCGACCGGAAGGGGGGACCTTCCAGAGGAATAAATCCGTGGATCCGCCACTTAGATTCCCTCTATCCAAGAAACCTAACCAGCTTTGATGATGTAAAGAAATAACTAAATACACTTATTTGGATATAGTACCGAAAGGATACCCTAACAATTATATCAAGCTCCTCAGGCCACGTACACTCACTCCTACCGTCCACATGCCACCCGATAGCTGCAACAAACCGACTCTTTCACCACCTCCGGTCCCTGCGCCTGCTAACCTAAGACAGGAACCATCCTACCAGAACCTGTCCTGGAAGTAATTCCGGATGGTAGGAGGCTTCCTTATATGTTTGAGAGCTAAGGGCTAAGAGGTCCGGCGCAGCTGGCCAATTGCGTGATACGCGGCTACAGAAGGATTAACGCGCGCCAACTTCAAATCTGTAAGTCGGCACTCTCGCCGCACTGCCTCCCCTCCTTCTCCGAGAGTTCGAAGGCTTAGTCCATTAAAGAGTGTGTAGAAATGGGGTGAGAGGAAAAATTAATCTGGAAGTGAACCAGATTTAATAGTTAAATTTGAGCCAAATATCTTAAAACTAGAACGCAAGATGCTTACAAAATTTTCCAAAAAAAAACACTACCATGCTAGAAAGGCGGTGCAGAAACCGCGCCCGTTCTCGCTGAACAGCTCTCCAGTCATCAACCACAAACAAATTCAACCCATAAGTGGATAAGCAACAAAGATTCTATCCATCAACCAATATGTCACTCATACCTGCTATATACTTCTAACTCTTCCAAGGTTAAGGTTGGGATTCTTTTAAAAAGTTTAATTAAATTAATAGAAGGTAATGCAGGTCAAAGGAAAACAGGATCAGGATTCCTGGAAACCGTGTTTTGACTCGAGAATTCACACGACCTTTCATTCAGCCCATCATCAGACTCCAGATTTTCCCTCCAAAAATAGGCCAAAGATAGGAAAGGAGAAGTTAAGGATATATTATTCTTGTGTAACTCATAGAATATTTCTTCCATCGTAGCTGGCCATAATCCTAGTCCTGTTCCCCCTTACTCCTCCCTCCCTCCCTCCCGCTGCGGGAGACAAAGCCTGCTATCCAAAAAAGAGCCAATCTACCGGACGCAGAATGAGAGGGAGTGAAAGGTTCCCCCCAATGACCTCCGTCTGGAAGAACATATACAATTAATTTGTTTTTGTTCATATTCTTTCATATATTTGAGGAATACAGGAAAGGTGGCTGAAAAGATGAAATGGCCATTGGAGATAATAAAGTCCAAATCTAAATGGATGAGGTTCTCCTAGTGACTACAGTCATAAGAGGCCAAGGAAAGAGGAGAATTGGTCTGCTAACCAAGTTCTTTAAACTTATCTACCCTAATTAGTTTTTCAAGATTGTTTGGTTGACATATGGCGAGTAAGTATGTCCCTAAATGGAGTGTTCAGAATCGAGAAGGAATGGGCCAACAAACAATCAACTCAAGTAAGAAAAACAAAAAAACCTGTTGGCTCAGAGTTAGTATAGGCCAGGGATATGAATTGGTAAAATAACCATTAATTTGTGGATAGGATAAACCACCTCTATATAACTAACACATACAAATAAAATATTCCATATAACTCGACCATCTATAAGGTCGTAACACGCATGCTCGAAAAAATACAAAGTAATAATCTTATCACGAAATAACCATGACACGAAACAACTAAATTACACAGAGAAATAAACTTTTATCAAGCAATAAATAAGGATTTGACTAAACTGGCGTGAAGTGCTATCGCTATAGCTTTAGCCTAGTTGAATATAGGAGAAAATACTTTGTTGAAACAGTCGACTATAAGGGGAAATGCTGAATAATGTCGGTTCCCAAACCTGTTTATCGATACAAATTATTCCTCTATCACCCTAATTGCCTTAAAGTTATAAAACTTAACAAAAAAAAAAATTAAATGAATAGAGATAGAGGATAGTTAAAGATGTGTTAATTGAAGTGTGTTTGGGGTTGCGCATAAGGAGGCAATGAGACTGTCGCTGCTCCCATTATTGGATTACAGAAAAAATATATAAATAAATGCTAAATCCCATGTGGAAGCCAGTAAATACTTTTCAAAATCTAGAACGGCAGATCTCATAACACCCAATCCCATCCCCGTGTAAGTGTATAGTAGACAGTTTTTGGGAACCAAACATCAGAATTGCCAAACCCCAACACCAGGTAGTCACAGTGGAGAGCACACGTCAAGTGAAACTCCTTAGCCAAATCCACCCTCAGTGCCAGGCAGAGCCACCACTGCAGGGTCCCAAAGAAGTAGTTAGAAAAAGAAAAGGAAATGTTATTTTTGTAAGGTGTAAAATGAAAGAAGAATGAAAAATAAACTCAAATTAAACCTAAATAATCACAATGGGCTGTTTTCGGAATAGAGGAAATAATCTAGTGGCCAGATCATTGTTGCCGTGGAGTTGGGAGAATGCCACTTTTTAATATGGGATAACATGTGCTGACCTCACAAATTTCTTGGTTTTTAGGGTCACGCAAGGCAACTGTTTACAGGGGAAGTAAAGGTCGTCAATTTCCAAAGGTTTAGACCACATGAAGGCTTGCAACTTGGCTTGTGAGAGTGTGTTTAGGGTTTGCATTACTCAGGTTAAAATAGTCGATACCATAACTGTATCACCCACTCTAAAAGGGAACCATGTGCTCGACCTTTATTATACTGTATTATGGATACTGTTATCCTAGCACGGATCAGATTGTCCTAGAGCTTTACTCCATCTCTGTTCCATGTTTCTTGGTTCAGAATTAGGTACTAGAAGTTTGGTACAAGATTTCCATTTATTTTCCAAAGGAGTGCCGGATAGTGTATCACCAAAAATATTTCAGAGGTGATGTGCCAGTGCTCTCGTGCTTAGATAAGAATTAAAGGTCGGTTTGAAAATAATTGGTAGGTTTTTCAACCCACTGAGATACTGTCTTTGTGTGGTGGAAAATTTCGCAAGGCAACTCCGGATATTTTTTGTTCACACGTTCAGGCGTGCGAACTTTTCGGGTAATAAGAGAGAAGTCCTAATGTGTGTAATCCCAAGTCCTCATCACACATGTTTTTGATCTGATGAGGATTTGAAACAACTGCCAGAATCGGAGACAATAGTGACTGGGTGGAGACCCCAAAGGTAGGAAAATAGGCCTCGTTTAAGGGCATTTTACTGTAGTTAAAGCTGTTAGAATTCCTTAGTTGGGATCATGACAGAAGCAAATTTGCTAAACGCGTCTAAAATGGTTTAGTAGACCACTGGTGACCCCAACGTTTTTTTTCTAAGGGAGAGGACCAACATAGTCAATCATGATCTTTTCCAAAATGTCTTTGAGCGTAGATCAGACCGATAGATAACCATATTTTTGTGTTTGGGGCTTGCTTACAGCGCTGGCACTGCAAGCATGATTTAACCATGTTAGTTATTGTTTGTAAGTAAAGATCAGAACTGTAAAAATATTCCTTTTTAACCTCTGATTTAGTGTTATTGGAGATGTCCCAAATGTGCTCCAACTGGGGACGTGGTGATACATGGAAAATAGCATGTGGTCGTAGTTTTTTTTTGGGAACTAACAACTACGCGGTCTGCTCTGGGATAGGGGGTTTTATAGATTAAGACATTATCAATTATTTCATAGTTTTGGTGAGGGTGTTAGTCCACACTTAATTGAATTAAT